>NC_031768.1:31697540-31700490 GCF_001522545.3 Parus major
ACAACTGCCAAGCCTACGTCTGAAAGAAATCATATGGGGAAGTTGGATTATAATGGATTCATCAACTAAGTCTGGGTTAGCAGGTACAGGGCGCGGGACCAGCCCCGGGGCGGCGATGGTGGCCGGCAGCCCCGCGGGGTCTCTCCGCAGCCGGCTCCATGCCCCCGGGGCAGGAGCGGGACTGCGGGGCTAGGGCAGCCCGCAGGGTCCCCCCGGAGCCGGGTGGGAGGGGGCTGCCCGACGCTGACCCTCTGTCCCGGGACCCCTGCCCCTCGGCCTGCCCCTCTCTTTGGGGGAACTGCGCCCAACTGCCCCGGGGCGATCCTGGGAGCGATGCCCGGGGTGAGCCGCTGGGGAGGGAGAAGGAGCTGGCCTGGGAGCCCTGCCTTGACCTGAAGCAGTCTCTGGCACGGCCAGGGACGTGGTGTGCACGTACAGGTGCCGGGCCTGAGGCTCCCTTCAGCCGTGCGTGCGAGGGTGCCAGCTGCACTGACCGACATGGACATGCTTTGCCGGGAAGAAGCTCTGCTGGTTTAAAACCTGTGTGTAGCCAGGCTTGTCATATGGGACAGAAATGAAGGGAAATGGCGCCGGTACCAGAGATGTAGGGTGAGAGTTGTGTATGAGCTTCTGGATGCTCTCAGCTTTGTATAAAGCATTGGTTGGGTGATGACAGCACAGTTGTTATTATTTTTAATCTTCTTCCATGTTAATTATTCCTTTTAGCAGGACTTATTGGCATGGAAACTGAAGAATGTTGACTTAAGTATATTGGTTTTGGTTGCAGAGGCAGCTCTTCACCGCCGGAGCTCTTCACCATGCTCTATGAACATACAAACATGCCCTTGGCCAGCATCTGGTTCTGTTACATTCTGGCCACTGGTCCATGACAAAGCATAGCATTTTAGTAGCCAAGGGAGAAAATCTTTGTCTCTCTTTTGGACTTTTAACACCTGTTTTTCTTCCACGTACTCTCTTCCCTTAGTGAAACTGCTATGAAAAGGATGGACATTGAGTAATGCCATGGTGTTACGTACAGGTGAGAAAACATAGAGGGCTTGTTTCTCTCTCCTCAACAAATATTGAAAAGAAAGACAAGTGCAATCCATTGTCCTGACCTTGTTGCTGTTGCAGTTAATAATAAAGATCCAAATAAAAGAAGGAGCAGGTGCAGTTTTAAAAACAGTACTAAGCTCTATGGGAAATGCAGAAAAATGTAAGACTAAGAGAAACTGAGTGTTGCCAAATCTTGTGATTTCATGTTAATATTTGGATTTTTAATAGTGCCATAATTACTATGATTATAAAGTAAGTGAAAAATCTTAGCTTTTATTTAAAAAAATCTTATTAGGCTTATGATGAAAGCTTGAGAATTGTGGAATGAAGCATACGTTACTCAAGGGCTCAAAAATGAAAAGTCAAATAAGTAACTATGTAAGTAATTTTAAGGCCCTGGGTCCTGATGGGGTTTTTTTAATGCTATAGATGGGCAGTATTGAAAACCTGCTCTTTCAAAGACTTCAGAAGGAGTGAATTTAGGGAAGGGTACTAATTCAATTCTGTCTCCCCTAAATTCTGAAAGTAAGTATTAACACAAAAAAAAATATTTCTTATGAAGAGTTTAAAATGGTGTAAAGGAAAATTAAATGCTAATAATTTTTCTTAAATAGATTTTTGGTTTTGAAACAGAAATTTAAAAAAAAATAAAATTAGAGAGCATTATTTCTGATTAATGTGTTATCCTGGCACTTTGGAAACACATCTGAGGTAGGAATGAATCAACAGTGCTGTAGAGTCTGTCATCTTTTATCACACTTCATTTAAGTATTTGTCTTTTTGATCTTACAGAGCAACCATTTACTTGGGAACAGCATAAAGATCATCTAGGCTGGAGCTGGTGGAACAAGGAAGTATTTAGTGGATTATGAAGCACTTGTGCCTTGGGACTCTGGGTTCAATTAGCAGTAACCAAAAGATGTTAAAAAACTATAAACAATCAATGAATTTCATGAAAGGTAAAAATCATCTTGACTTCTCTGTGACATGATTGGATTTGCAGTGAAAGCTGCAGTGTGGGTTTTGTCTGCAGGAAAGGCTCACATAACTAAGCTTCTGTGGCAAAGACCTTCACCAGGAACAGTATTCAAGGAAATAGTGGAAGCCCAGACTTTTGGGAATCTATTTAATGTGGGCAATAAGGAAAATTTGGCACAGAAATAGACTCCTTGTCCTACCCCAGAATTCTACATCCTGACTTTGCTTCTGGAATTAGGCTCACAAACATCTCCTTTCTAAAGGCAAGCAGGTTATTATTTCAAGGCATGGCTGGAAGGAGGCTGGGCACTTTTATTCACTAAAGCAAAACAAAGCAGCCAGTCACAACCTGTAGATTGTCCAGCCAAGAAAATCCCAAGGATTTTCTCGTGAGATGAGCCCAAACTCCAGGATCTCAGGGTAAACTTCTGTTTTTTGAAATGCTCCACTTTTCAGGAAATAGTTAAGTAGGGAAAATGGAAGGAGTTAAAATAACTCTGTGGCCTACTGGTTTGGCTGTTGCCTGGGAAGTACTTTTATTTCATAAATAAACCAGCAATTCATGAATTAATTACTGGATAAAATAAATCAATGTTCAGTGGTATAAGTAACAGAACCCAATTCTCTCCTCCTTTTATGTGCCTTCATCATTGTTCATTCTCACTCCTTACTCTTTTTCCAGTGTACAGTCTTTCTGTCCCAGTAAAATTATCCCTGTAAAAATATGAGACTGTAAACATTGTAGTTCAGGGACTAAAATTCGTCACATTTTCTACAACTTTTGTGAATGTTCCAGCCTTTGGGCCACTGGACAGTTAAGATCTATGCTCCTGATCAAATTTTGTTCAATGAGATAAGCACAGCATGTGTTTTTCCTTCCTCAGCATTGCCAATATTGTAAAAGCCACTTCAACAG
>NC_031768.1:31701790-31729947 GCF_001522545.3 Parus major
TTTTGTTAAATCAGACATCTTTTTCACTTTATGGAATCAAAAGTTGAGGATCATTTCTGTCAAAATACCACAAAATAGAAAATTAATATTTCCTTCAGAAAGCTCAACTTTCTTATTTTCTGCCCTATAGTATCTCAGCAGAAGCAGAGCTTTAGTGACAGATAATGAGCAGTGGTTGCTAGACATACTATGTGAGGAGAACAAGATTATGTTTATTTACTCTATATATTTATCAGGAATTGTGTGTAATATTTGCTGATGTAAACTCAACAGTTTATTCAACTGACAGTGAGTTTATACTCATTGTCCCCATTTCTGTCAGACAGATTGAAAGCAGCATTGCATGAATCCATTTGCTTTGGTTGCATAATTTGCTGGTTTACATTTAATTATACAGAAATATTAATGGTGTTATGTCAACAGTTCTGATGTAGTGGAGATCTGAATGTTTCAGTGGGCCACATAAAGAATAAGTTATTAATTCATATGAGTAATGGGGAAAATTTGCCTTTAATAAGAGGCTTGACCCAAATTGTCTTGAACAGCTGTTTAAATTTCAGATGGGTATTTTTTCTTCATATTCAAGAACATATAACAAAAATTTGAATTATCTGAATGAATTTAAAAGAGTATTCCTGCAACATTGCATTCCTTATGCGGCAAAACCTCTGGATTATTCACATAGTGAGTCAGACACGTCAAAATAAAAACCCATTGACACTTTGGCAGAGGAAGAAATAATCATGGCTCTTTATAACTCACATTTTTTCATCATAAAGATTAATGATTATGCACTGAAATAACACAAATACATTAGAGAAGCCTGTGGTGCATTAGAAATACTATTCTTTAAGGTTTCTGTCTGGATGAAAACAGAGTCTTTTGGGAAAACCAGACAAGTAACTGAGTTGCGACATTTTTTATTTTTTTACTGTAACTGCAGTTGAGGAAGTGATATTTTATACAGGACTTCTTTGTTAAATTTCTATTTGAGTGGATTCATCTAAATCCCTTTCTAAGGAGCACATTATTCTTAACAAAACAGTATGCAGCAGTTACCTTTTTTTCTATAAGGCTACATCAGATGGATACAGTCCATATAATTATGTTTTCATATTTATCAATACCTTTATGAATCTTATTTGTGATAATTATTGGTTATGCAATTTTTTACTAACAGCAGCCAGAATTTTAAGTTAAGACTCCAGCCTCCTTTTGCAGGAGATTATACAGAGTGAAGAAGACAAGCATGAGTTGTTTGAATTGCTTATATTTAATATTATGTATGTTTAAAGGAAGATCAAGCCAGGATCTGAACTGATGCATCTGTATTAGGACTAGCTAAACACCAAGATGTTGGTTCCTGGCATTTTCATCCAAATGTCCCTTTGAATTTTAAAGAAAAGAGGAAAGACAAGGAAAAAGCCACCAAAGGGAGGGAAGTGCAAGCACTCACATAAAACAGGATAAGCAATGAGAAGGATGTGAAGTGAAATTTTTTCATTTTCTAGACACAATTGTGGAAGTGAAAATCCAGGGCAATAGAGAAAAAGCTATGGGTAGAATAAAGTGAAAATATAATGTATGTCTTGTTCTTATCCTTTGAGAAGGACACAAATCCTTTTTTTGCTTATGCTGAGGAGTGTCCTTAGCAGGAACCAGTCCCTGAAGGATGGGGGGAAAGGAAAGGCTGCAGAATGTGGAGGTGTGTTCATACAGAGGCGGCACCCACAGCCTTCCACTGCCAAGGCACAGCACTCTGCTGGGCTTTCTAAATGCATCCTCTTTTCCCAAGGCTGTGCCAGCTAGCCCTTTGCTCTCATTCCCCAAACACTGGCATCAGAAGCAGACACAGTTAAGCTGATAATACACAGATCAGGGTTGTGGGCCATATTACATCTGTGAAATAATATGTAAATTAAGCTGGTTGTGTAACGGTATTTCTTTGTCATACGCAGTGTACACAGAGGGGGAAATCACTATATATAAAGGGAAATCATTATTAAGTATATAGAATTGTGTGTGATGGGTTAAAATATTTTTCATTTTGCCTTAAAGATTACTTTGTGGCTCAGGAAAAAAGTATTAATAATAATTTTAAACATTTTGAAGGATTTACATTCTATTACAGGTAATAATCACATGCTTAAAGTACTTCTAGTAGCTCACCTTGTGTCATAAATTGCATATAACTTTTTGTTTTCTTCAACTGCATTCCTAAAAAGAGAGAAAAAGAGCATATTAGTTGCATGCTTTGTGTCCATCCCCCCAAAAAAACCCTCATTTATGGCTCTAAATATTTTCAGACCATCATTGTAGAATCTAGAAATGAGGAAAAACAATAACCTATAAATTGACTTGGTCAACCCCTCACATGACAAGATTGTAATAATCCTTTGAAAATTGCCTAAGTGGGTTTTTAATTATAGATCCATGACTCTGTTGCCAGGAAATGAAAAAAGAAAAAAATAGTAACTGCTTTTGTGAAAAACACAATGAAAATATATGTTTTTGGTAGAGCTACGTGAATAATTTTCAGCAATGCTTTCCAGTTGATCCAGATGAACATTATCCAATTCAGTGATTTCATTTTTTTTAATAAATAAAACAAAAAAAAATACATTAAAGTCTAATGCACTGTATTCAATGTGAGTAAATAATTTAACTCTGATATTTTGAATATTTTTAGGTATGATTAAACATTGAGGTTCATATGAAAAAGGGTATATTGAAAATTCAAAGCTGGAGTCTATATTTTTGAGCTTTTTCCATTGAAATCCATGTGACTTTGCAGACTGCATTTTGCATTCTTGAACTAGAAAAAAGAGGGTTTCTTCCTGAACTTTTTTTTTGTTGGACTGTTTCTGAACATGTGGGGGAAAAAAGTACTCCTCTGAAATAGTGCTACTGATTTAAGGGAGAGCAAGAAATGTCTGAAATGTGTTGGCTTTTCTGGAATCAGCAACAAAATATAAGTTTTAGCTAAGTAGTTTCTGAGAAGGCGTGATGAATCTAAGAGGCACTCCATAATAAGTATTGATTTGTATCATACTATCTGATTTATGTCTCTGTGCATTACTTTACCTGTCTGCTTAGAGAAGTTAAAGAGAAACAACTAAAAGCACGGGGTAAATGATCCTGCGTTTGGATGCATTAAGCTCCACTTACATGGGAAAGTTAGATGCTGGGTTTGGTCCCTGTTCCTGAAGTGGTTTTGCCTTTTACATTAAATATGCACTGGCTAAAGGATATTAAGAGCTGAGTTCTGTGAATGCTCAACCCTCTTGTGCATTGGGTAAGGAGATGTGGGGCCTCTCTCATGTCTTGGATCTCCCTGAAATAGCCAGCCATGTAAAACACAGTGGGCAGCGCTGGGCTGGGCTCAACTTGGCTGCCAACATCTGGTCCATTTAAGGTGCCCTGAGGTAGCTGAGACACTGCATAGAGTTGCCAGTTACCACATAGGACCCACATGACACCCACACTCTACTGGAGAGTTAACTGGAGTTCCAGGGGGACACATTGGAGAATTCCTGTGGCTCAGAATGCTTGTGTATGGAAATTGGGCTGAAACTCTTAGGTCAGATTCCACCCAAGAGAAGGACCCTCAGCTTTCTATACAAAGGCTACATTAGCTGAGTTGACTAGATCTCATTTGACATAATGGGAACACCCAGGTCTTGGGTAGACACCTACGCTTAATCCTCAGATTAATCCTACTGCAAATTTCACAATATTTCATGTTATTTTGATTGTTCTAGCATCAAGATTCACAAACCACATTGCTCTGGATTTAAAGATCATAGTATTGTATGCCTGCCCACACCTGGGCATGCTCTGTTGGGGTTTGATTCTCAAGTACCGTTTTGTTTATTCTCCACACTTCTTATCTCTCTGTTCCTCTGTGACCCCCATTGGGTAATTTCTTGAGCCCAGAAAAGGAGAGAGAAGGGGAGGAATAGCAGAGAAGCAGCATCTGAGGCCTGAGCACTGCCCAAATATATCTCCTGATTATAGTTAGGGATCTCATCTTCATAGAATCACATGGTCAGTGCTGAGACAGGAAGATGGCTGGGCTCTCATCTGAAGTGCACATTGCAACTTGCTGCAAGGGACTGGAACATCCACTGCATTTGCAGAGGCTGGATACAGAGAGTCAGGGAGCAAGCTCAGCAAGCTCAGCCTTCACCATCCTTGAGGACTGTGCTCCCAGACACACTTGGGAAACAGACACAGCTCAACCTATAACCACAGCAACTGGCATGGGACTTACAGCAAATTAGCAATGGGTGGAGGAGGGCATCACTTCTAAATGACAGTCTACAGTATAGATGGGATAAGTATCTGATTTCCATCTCATTACCTAAATAGATCCATACCCATGAGATATAAAAAAAAAAATTAAAAAAATTGAATACAATAGAGTTTTCTTTAATTAATAGATTTGTGAAAATGTTCAGAACTGGGCAAAACATCACGTGTGGCCACTCTGTGTTTATAACTTTTGACATCCATCATCAAAAATGCCAATGGCAGGATAAAATTAACTTAGCTTTCGTATTGGTAGAGAGATGATAATAGCAAGCAGAGATCAGAAAAACCATCAGGCAAACATAACAGGAAAGAATCAAATTTAATCTTTTAGGTGTTGAAGTTTCACAATCAGCTTTTATTCGGACCAATAATGCACTCCATTTTTTTTCTTCTCTTGCGAAAAAATGTAGACACATCTTAATGTTGAAATTCTCTTATTCAGCAGAGTGGTAAAATCATGTGGTCTCTGCAGTGAAAAATGCCTTCTTGTGAATGAGGAGTAAATGGAGTTCAGGAGTCTCCTCGTGTGGCTCTGTCTGCCTGGCACCAATAGAAGACATACTTCTGAATGTATCACAAAAATAATTCCCCCATCACAAAGGCAGCACATTAAAAGTACTTATATTAAAAGCACTTTGTTGTATATGAATATCATTATATAATTGATTATTCCCATTAAAATGCTTTGCCTCCTTATCACAACTTTAATAAAAGAACAAAACTGCTTTGAATATTATGCATGCACTTGCCTAGAGCCACTATTAAGCAGAGAGGCTCTGTGTGCAGCCAGGCAGTAGTTGATGGTAAATCAAATGGAGGGCATATGGTTTCAGTAGACCTGCTGGTGGAGTTTTTGTTGCTAGAAAGAGATAACGTTTTGCATTTAGGGTTATTAAAGTAACAGAAATAGTAGTTTATCTTTTCCTTTTTTTTCCTCTCCAGCTCTCTTGAAGGCCCACTCAATATAATACAGAAAAACATGCTAGGAACAGCCCATGCTGGAATGTTAGGACTTCCCTGAACTGCAAACTTAGAACGTGGTGTGTTTTTATAAAGACCATGCAATTTCTGGATGACACCATGAGTCAGAATGCCTCTGGTTGGGATTCCTCCTTGCTGATGTAAGCATCAGAGATTTAATGTGTAAGTCTGAGCTAGTTACCATGGTCTACTTTAATAATCAGTGAGGACAGAAAAAGCAAGTCCACAGACTGAAAGAAATTCCAGAGGCTGAAATAGACTAAAATAGTATAAATGAATCACCCTCCAGAAGTACCTAATAAGTATGAACAAATAGCCCATAGCTAGCAAGGCATCTAACTTTTGGGTAGGTAGTATTGCCTAAGATATATCCCATTCATGTGATTTAATGGGAATGAAGGCAAGATCTGTTTCAGTACATTGAGCATATTGCCCTACGAAAGTTTATTAGACCAAGATGTCTTTAGGTTGGAGTTCCATGAAGAATATCTCTGCTAATATTAAGTGGGCAGCAAAGAAACAGAAAAGCTGCTAAGTTAATACTTTATTTCTGGAATTGCTGGAATCTTTTATCCAAATGTAAGTAGAATTTTAAACAAGGATCATCCTTTTTGTATTAAGGCTGCAATACAAGGCAGTGCTGGTGGATGAGAGACTGGACATGACCCAGAAGTGTGCACGTGGAGCCCAGAAAGCCAATTGTATCCTGGGCTGCACCAAAAGCAGCATGGCCAGCAGGGTGAGGTGAGACCCCACATGGAGTGGTGCATCCTCCCCTGGGGTCCCCAGAACAGGAAGGAGATGGACCTGTTGGAGCAAATCCAGGGGAGGGGCACCAAGGTGATCAGAGGGGTGGGGCACTTCTCCTATGAGGAAAGGCTGAGACAATTGGGTTTATTCAGTCCAGAGAAAGGAAGGCTTTGGGATGACCTAATTGCAGCCTTCCAGTACATAAAGAGAATGTATAAGAAGATGGAGAGGGACTTTTTACAAGAGGATGCAGTTACCTGACACAGAGAAATAGATTCTAACTAAAAGGGAATTCATCTAGATTAGATATTAGGAAAAAAATTCAAACTATGACAGAGGTGAGGTACTAGAACAGGTTGTCAAGGGAAGTTGTGGATGTCCCATCCCTGGAAGTCTTCAGGGCCAGACTGGATGGGGCTCTGAACCCCTGATCTAGTGGAAGGTGTCCCCACACATGGCAGGGGGATTGGAACTAAATCATCTTTAAGGTCCCTTCCAACCCAAACAATTCTATACTTCAATGCTAATGAATCACAGCTTAACAACTACTCTTGACGTTATGGATCTAACAAAATGATTCAGCGTGGAAATATAGATACAAAGGGTTATTTTATAGCTTGTAAGACAATGCTAACAGTAAGGGAGATATTTTAGCTTCAGAATTGAAAGCATCTGAACATGGAAGGCCACCACTGAGAAAAAAATACTTGCTTTTTCTACCTTGGGAAGAATTCTCAGAGTACATCTCACACAAGCTATTTACAAACAGGAAGAAAAACAAATGTGAAGCTGAACTCCCTTTCCACTGGTTCAGGGAATGCACACCACATTATGTTTGAGCCTTATTCACTTTGAAATGAAGAAAATAGAGTTGTTGGTTGACCCAGCATGCACAACAGAGGCCGAGTGAAGCCCGTTCTACATGGCTTTGGTATAGTAACCATTGGTTGCAACAGCAAACCTGTAAATCTCACTCCCTAGAACAGCGGATTCTGGGCTTCTGCCTCAAGACTGTTCAACCCACTTTGCAAACTCTCCTTCCAGAAACTTCAGAAGCAGTGAAGCACTTGCATCAACAAGCCAATAAAATTCACTTTTCCTAGGAGGTTCAACCCTTGCTAACCACGTTAGGTATTCAAGGGCATCACTGTCACATAGCGTGATAGGCACTAACTAATTATTTTTAGTACCTAGAAGCCTATCAGGAAAAGTAAGAAAGTACAGACTGAAATGTCAAATGCAAAAATGGGAAACTGTGTTTAAAGCTCCCAGGATATTGTAGACACAGTTATTGAATTACCATTGTAGATCTGCTGAAACCTCAGTAAGCAGCAGACGATGGAAGTTTTTTGCTATAAATATGAGATTCGCATAGCTATCTCTTATTTTTTTAAAATATAAATTAAGTGGATGCAAGCCAAGTTTTCATAAATAATGCCAAAAATGTTTATGTATGAGCAGCTTAAACTATGTAGCTCTAGCTGAAATAAATGTTTCAGTGAACATGATTTTAAACATGATTTATTCAAATGTTATGTTAAGTAAGCATTCAATATGCTTTTATGTAATACTGATGCCCAAGTTACATGTAATTATGATGACATTATAGCATCCTTGATCTTTCATAACCTCTCTAGAAATTCATTTTTCCCAGCATCAAGCTCCACAAATAGTATGGAAGTGACAATGTCACATAGTATAAACAGTTACTAGAACAATACTCTTCAGAGCCACTTGTATGAGGGCTAGCCAGTCTTGACTCCTTTTGACATCAGCCAGACATGGGAGGTTTGGTACTGCTCAGAAACATGCCAATGAATTAGCAAGTCTGCAAACCTGTTTGTTGGCATTTCAGAGCAAGATAAGAAGGATGAGGCAAGACTATGTCAAGTTGTGGACTCCTGTTTGCTCACATTTAATCACTGATATTCTTGAATTTGTCTAGTTCTAGTTCAAATTCTGTAGTTTGTAGAGCATTATTTTAGCCCACAGAGCTTATTTTCTCTTTTCTTTTTAATGCATTCTATTTCCAAATATAAAAATAATAGGCATAGGGAAAGCCATGAAAATACACACAAGACCAGTTCATAAATTTTCCATTATCCTTACACTAAAGATCTCAGTGTCACTGCAAGTAGTTTAGTGAAGGTCCCAGCTGCAGAGGTCAGAAAGGTAAACAAGTGCTAAGAACAATGCAGGAATTAATAGAACAAAAGAGGATCAGTACAGTATTGTAGAAATCTGTGTTCTACCCACACCCTCAAAGCTTCGTGCTGTTCTCTTCCATCTCAAAGTGCTTGAGAGCTCAATAAACGTGCAGGAAAGAGCTACAGGGATGATTAGAAATATGGAATGGAATTGGTAGGAATAAAAATATTTAGGCTGAGACACTTAAGTCTGGAAGGCAGTTGAGGGAGGAGAGAGATGATGGATGTATATGAATTCATAAGCTGCCAAAATGATTATTTGCTATCACGTGTATTATAAAAAACAGAGAAGCACTCAGATGATCAGGCAGTCAGTTTAAAGCAAACAATATGAAGTTCTTTATCACACAATGCATAATTAAATTGTAGGGCTCATTGCCAGAGGAAGCCGTGGAGGTCAAAGATATAAATGGGCTCAAGAATCCATTAGACAAATGCATGAGAAGAAGCTCCATCAATAGATATTAAGATCAATGATGTGAATGCACCCTCTGCCTGAGGAAGTCCATAAACCTCAGACTGCTTGAAAATGAAAGTTTATACCTGGGAAAGAATTGGGGTTTATCTGTCCTGTTTTGTATGCCTTTCCCAAGGTACTACTACTGCCCATTTTCAGGTGGCAGCAAACTTGACACAACGTTGGCTTGATTCAGTCTGGGAATGATTATCTTCAATGAAATCAGAAATACATGTTTTTGCTTTACCCTGAGCCGGCAGTTAAATACCTTTCACACCTTAAAATGTCTGTTGTTTTCATTACTACACTACCCACTGGTCCAAATAAACCACAGATTTTACTTTTCTTACTTCAAAAATTCATTCAGTTGCACATTTTTGCTTTCTATACTTGTTCCTCTGAAGAACTTGCATGCATCCCAGGGTGATAAAAAGTTTGCCAGTGTCTTTCTAACCCTCCTGAGGTATTAGAGGGCTGTTGTAAAACATGCATTTACTCAGAAAGAAAAAAATTCAGATGCAGCTAGTGCTCATAAAAAAACTTCAGAAATAAACTGCTTTACATTTCACAGACCAGAATATATGTTCAATAAGCATATCTGTATTATAAAAGACGTGATGTATATTGAATTTTAAGGTATATTGGGGCTCATGTCAATTTTGGTGGCAGAAGCAATTATGATTTTAAACCAAGCTTACTCTCTCAAGCTCTTCATTTCTTTATAGGTGTTTGATTTTGGTTTTGGTTTTAGTTTTCAGAATGAAAGATAATAGTCTTGTAAAAAATAAAAATTAATTCATTAAAGAATAGCTGATGCTACCCTTGAAAGCCTCATGACTGTGAAGAGCAGCTCCCCACAGAGAGATTGAGTTTTCCACGCAAATTACTTGGATTCAGAAGAGAGCCCTGAGTTCTCATTCAGGCATCCTAGTGGACACTGTGCATGTTTTTCAACAACTCGTATTACAAAATGAAGAGGTCACCTTGGCCCAACATCATGACAGTTTTGACTGAAAGCAGGTGTTGCTAACATGCTCTGTGCTGAACTCAGAGCTGTTGTGCAATAGCCATGCCAATGAGCACATCAATTTGACAGGGCCCATTAGATACTCCTCAGGTACTTTTACTGCAAAAAATTAAGGTGCCCTTGGTCTCTAAAGAAATTTCTGTGGCTCGTTCCTTGGATTTTTTAGGCAATGCACAGAAAACAGAAAATACTTTATTTTGTTTGTTTGTTTGGTTGTTGTTGTTGTTGTAGTAGTAGTTTTGATGGTTTTTTGGATTTTTTTTAATAATACTATGGAAAAAAAACCTGAACTAAGAGAAGGAATTTCCATTGAAGACTCAAGTATTTCAGTCATTTGAAAAAATGTCATGAGGAAGAAAAATTTCTTGATCCATTCTAAAAAATGTTAAATGTATGCAGTTATACACAAATACTTAAAATGGGTTATGAATCCCCTGACACACGCTTTTACAGATAAAACTAGTCTCCAGCTATGCATGGCAGAGCAATTTTAAGATGATGAAACCACATATGATCAGATGAAATAATCGCCTGGATGTGTACATGGTAATATTTTCTCATAGGTTGCTACTGCTTTGCAAGTACAGATCAAAATAATTATTCTAAGTGATCTTTAGCCCTTTTGGTTGTTTAGATAGGAGGTCTTTATAAATTCAAAGGCTGTCAACCCACAGTGTGTCAGGAAACTTGAATTTAAGAGCCCAGCCCTAACATTTACATTACTCTGTTATGTTTCAGGGCTGGTTGTAGATGTTAAGAATATTGCCTTTGGGACCTCTAAGTGCATTATATCACAGCCTCGAGCTATGAGTACTTTCTTTTATCTGCTCTTCTTTAATCATCAGAAGTTTTGATTCAAAAGAGAAACAAGATGGTAAAGGAGCCTATGCATCTTTGCATTTTCCCTACTCCACATCAAGTGTGAGGGTGAGAGAGCTGTAAAGTGTAGTTAAATAGTCATGCCAGTCTATGAAAGATTGGAAATGTTCTATGAATTGGAAAACATGGAAATGTTCTTTGCTTTAAAAATGAATCAGAAGAACTAACACCGTTTTTCTCGTACAGGATTTTGAGATGTGAAGATGAACATTACATGTCCTGAATATATTGGGACATCCCCCTATCTTTTGCAGTAGTGCTAGAACTTTTATTTTCTTTAAATGCAAAATAAACATCCAGTGACATTAGAAAGCTCTCAGATCTCCTCTTGACCTTGGTAAACTTAAAAAAAAACAAACAAAAACCCAACAGCTTCTAAAGGATGATTTTTTAATATATCTTTAATAAAATGATGTTTCAAAATTCCCTCCATCTTTATTGAAAGACACAGTGAAGTAATGAAGCCTGAAAAAACACTTATGAAATCCAGAGCACACATTTCAACACCTCAGTTTATCAAGAGTTTTATAAGCAGTTTTGGATATGCCTGAAATACTTTTCTATTCCCTGTAAGCAACAATAAAAAAAATTCATATTCATACCCCTTTATTCATATTCATACAGTGTTTAGTCATCCACTAGAATCTCTAAATTGCCTGGCTTTGTTCATCAGCAGCTTTATAAATTGTACCATGCATGCAAGCTGGTTAAAAGGCCCTAATATAATTTTCAACTATATTTGGTATTTTTCTCTCAAAGTTCTCAAATGCTGTGTGTACATGTATATATATATTAAATATTGTAAAACTGGGACATCTGAAACCTCAGAGAGGAGAGCAGTTATTAATCTCCATTTAAAAATCCCACTTGAGGAATATGGGGCAAACACTACAGAATTAAATCATTTATCAATGTCAAGCTGTGAGTCCTGGTTATAAGGTTTCCCTGGCAGATAGGGAAGAGAATATTAGCCTCCTAATCCCCAATACTTTGTTGTAACTTCTAGGAAACATAAGTTATATTTTCCCATATAGAAAGCAAGTCTACATTTAACAGTGCTTTAGACAAAATAAATCAATTAGACATCCATTTTACAGTACTTCAGACATCCTAATACCCTTAAGTTGGCATGCAGAACTCTTATATATATATAGATTTATTATATATGATTAAACATCAATTAACATTTAACTCTAAGCTGCAGATTGCTAGAACCTGAGAGTTATGGGAGAGTTGACTTTCCCTGGAATGCTGGGTAGCAAGGTATGCAATTTTGGCCCTTCAGCCAATGGAATTTTAATTCCTTGATCACCAGAAAGTTTCTCATTGCTTCCAAACTAGCAGCCTGGATTATTTTTTTTTCTTTTTTTTTTTTTTTAGCTTCCTAAACATCTTGAAATTTTAGCACGTGGACCTCAGGCAGAGTGGGGACTCTGGGGCACCCAGAGCAGAGTGGGACCATAGCAGGAGGCAAAGAGAGGCTGGACCCTCTCACAGCCTTCCCAGGCCTTCTTTGCTGCTCAACACAATGGAACTGCTCTCTCTTTCAGTGGTTGTGTAAACACTTGTCCTCTTCTTACTCATTTTCTGTAAGGGAATCACTGAATAGGGTGCTTTGGCAGTTCCAGTGTTCCATCCTTCTGTGCTTACAACTGTATAGAGATTTGCCATTTCACTGGATGCATTCAGCAGAAGTTTTAGGTCTTAAAAGAGTCTCTCAGTAGAAGTATCTATAACGAAAATAAGCCATAGTTCACTGAACTTCAGGCCAAATTTCCTTTTTGTTATAGAAATCAATGTCATCTTATGCTTTAAAAATTTTCATGCTTTGTCTTCAATGCATACAATCTAATAATAGCTTACAGAAAGTTTAAGACCTCATTCTTTAAAACAGTAGCAAATTGAATAAAACATGTACTTTGTCAGCTTTTATTCCTGCCTTAATATGATCACTTCAGTATTAAGTGAAATTGCTACAAGTCCACTGTAATTAATACTAGACTGAAAAAGGAAATGATGGAGCTGACAGCTTCTATGTTTCAATGTGGTACATTCCAGCATATTTTTCAGTTCCCCTTCTGGAAAGATGAATCTAGCTCTTGTAACAGAAATAATTCTTTTCTTCTTCTAGTAATTTCTTTTAGATCCATTTTCATTGACACTTATGCACAAAATCCACTTTGAAAAATAAAAAAGTAATAATACATAGAAAAAGAAAACGCTTTTCTAAGTAACAGCTCACTATTTTTGTGCTAAACTAAGGGGATTTTATGAAATGATGGGCCAGATTGTGGCTCACAGAAACATGCTTACTCTGGAGGTTATGGCAAGCTGCACAGCCCACTGGGAGCTCTGGGGCTCCGTTGGACACGGCAGACGTGCCAGATGCTGCACCTTTCTCAGGCATGCACCACATCCTTTTCTAGGGGTTTGCTCAGTGTGGAAAGTGGCTAGGTTTTATTTTGCTACCTTGAAGGATGGTTGATAGCATAGAAATGGGAGTGCATTGCACGATACAGTCCTCAGTAACATGCACAAGTGCCTTAGAAGAGTGTGGGAGCAGACACACAGGTGTGCCTGTGCCCCCACACACACACACACCTCACATGCTGTAGTCACCCTCCTTGTCCCAAGGGCTGGCTAGCATTATGCCAAACCTTCCCTTAGGAAATATCTCTTGTGGATACTTATGAATGAATAAAAAATGCTGGAAATCCCCATCAGGAGGAAGGGAATTTATTGAGCACTCTGGCCATTTCTGTATAGGAAGCCAGAATGAGCAAACATATGGAACTGGTATATCCCAAATGAAATAAAATGTGGTGCATATCTCTCACATGTGCAGCTCAGAGAGATAGAAAGAGCTAAAGTACTTCTGTAAATCCAAACTTGGGGAAAGACAACATGGAGGAGACTGCATGGTGACATAGCATGAGTTCAGGAGTCATTTTGCTAATAAATTCTATGGATTGACAAATTTACTTTGTTTTTAATTTGGAAAGACCCCTACCATACTGTGGTACTGGATAGCAGCCTCTAGCAACCACCATAAATAACCTGGTTAGCCTGAACTCTGGGGAACTCCAATAATCTTTGGAGACCTTGATGTACCATCTGATACAGCAGTAATTTTCCTTAGAATATTCTGATAAATTTGGATAATTTTCTTTGGAATTTGATAAGAGGAAAGCTTTATAACATGGACAGCATGGGATATTATGGGATATAATATTTATATTATTTCATATATTCATCATCAGAAGTCAGAAGATTTTACCAAAATCTATTTCTATGTGAAGATGTGCACAGTTCTACACCCAAGTTTTTGTCCTCTCCTCCTATTTAGCTCTGCTAGCTAGCTATGTCCTGTTACTATTAAGGAACATATGTACTGCTGCTATTAAAGAGCATTTAGTTCATGACAAGTGACATTTTAACTAGAAGGGTCTTAAATAGGGAGTAGATAATTCAATTTCCAGCTAAGAAAAAGAATAATAAATAAATAATGTTGAAGTCATCTTTTTGTTCCTCGCTAATGGGAGGGTAATCATCAATCTTTTAGCCACTGGGGAAATACATATAAGGAAAAACTGGGAGGATGATAACAATTAAAAATAAGATTGAAATTAAATTACCCACATTAGTAAAGTTAGTAATACCATGGAGTGCCTACATGCAATAGAGAGAATGACAGGGAAAGCTGCCATTATTTATGTCGGCATCTGAAGACCTAGCAGCAATGTCTGCTTTCTTGCTTGTTTGTTTAAAGACAGGAAATCTTCTGAATGATTCAGGCTATTTATATAATATGGAGCATTGCTCAGGTTTTCATGCTGTCACCTGGGCCTGGCCTTCCAAACACACCCAATTCTCTCTGCGCATCTCAGTGGAAAGAGTTACAGCATTTCCACACTTAATTCCTGTCCTTTAAATGTAAGCCTGTGTGCAGTCATAACTGGGTTAAACAAGCCACAATTGCATAGTTGGTGCTGGCCACCACAGATTCTGTTAAGTTAACAATAATAAGTTTCTTATTATAGCCTTGCTTGTGGTGCTGCTGGCAGCTCTGCGTTACAGACGGTGCTGAGGTACTGGTAGATGGTACATTCTTTCCTCACTCAGGTTTTTCCCTGGTGTCACTCTGACCTTTTCAAAGTACATTCTGTGATATGAAAGATGACAGTGATCTCTCCTTTCCCTTAATCTCTTTCCCTGACACCAAGAAACAGACATCAGTGTTTCAATTTAGTTTTGATTACAAGCATCAGGGTGCTATTCCAAGAAGATGAGAGTTTTATGTTTGACTCCAAGTACAGCCAGGTTACAATCATTTTCTAGCACAGAATTTGTATTTAGCACAGTCCCTGTTGAAGTTCTGCTTGTTGCAATTGTGTTCATCTCATACTTTTCAATAGTAGCATTATCTCAGTGGCCACAGTTTTCATGGGAGATCATGGTAGGAGACTTTTTCCAATGAGCTTATCAACAGCTAAATAAAAAGGACATTTATGGCTTCTCTTTCATGAGGGAACCCACATGAAAATTCACATTCAAATAATCCACATTCCATTTACTTCACCATGTTTTCTAATATTTAGGTGCCTCTGAAGGTGTAGACATACCAACAGCAAACACATAGAAAAGGATACCAAATGAAATTTAGGCCATCAGATTCTGTCAGACAACAGTGCAGAGGGTGATGTACTTTAGGCAAAGTTTTACTGAGCAGCAAAGCTGCCATGCTCAAAACACGCTGAAGATTTCTTCACTGAAATCTTTTTAACAGTCATCCTTTTTAAATGCAAACTATTTTTAAAATGTTTTCAGTGTGAGACATTAGATGTTTAATTCATAAGTGACTAGAGGTAAAAGCCATCCCCAACAATAGTTCTGTGCCTATTGTTTGTATCCTGCTCATAGCTGGTAGCGCCCTTTGTTAAGTGAAAAATAAAAACCTAAAGGACAAAGTGTTGAAAATATGTTTCTACTGAGTTAATCACTGCTATAACTTTGCATGTGTGTTCAGTTGCCAAAAATTCACATGCCTAGAGTGAATTATGTGTGTAGATCATAAGATAAGGGCCAATAAAGAAACATTTATGGAAATAATTTGCTCCAAACTATTTGCATGTTGTAAGTAGCAAGAAAAAAACTTAATTTAAGATATAAATTTAAATATCCTTTGAGGGCATAGGATACATTTTTTTATATGCAATATATTCTTATTATTTCAAATAGATCTTGAATATCACAAATAATAACATCAAGTAAATGTCTAGAATTGTGTAGAGCTAGATTACAACAAAACATGATTCTTTATTAGATACACCGAGGGGCTGTAAGTATTATGCAGTGGATGATTTCCTGTTATCTCAAGACTACTGCAAATACCACGATTCTAATTTGATATGTCCTAATTTTAAATATAGCACCACCAAATGGGGTGCAGATCAGACTAACAAATCTATGCATACTCTGTCTTGGCAGAACATAGATTTTCTTCTGTATAGAAAAGTAAGCCTGACTCAAAACTATACTCAAAAACACCCATTGGGGGACTGCTGCACTAACACCTCATATACACATGTATAAAATAGAGAATTCTAGAATTTCAGAATGGTTGTGGTTGAAAAATACCTCTGGAAATTGTCTAGTCCAAGCACCCTGCTAAAGCAGGTCCACCTAGTTCATGTTACACAATACAGGCAGGTTTTGAATATTTCCACAGAGGGAGACTCTACAACCTGGGAAATCTGTTTGAGTGCTCTGTCACCCTCAAAGTAAAGACTTTTTTCTCATACTGAGAGCGAACTTCCTGTGTTTCCATTTGGGCCTGATGCCCCTTATCATGTTGTTGGGCACTACTGACAAGTGTCTGGACCCATCCTCTTGGCACCCAGCCTTAAGATATTTGTATGCATCAATAATATACCCTTTCATTTTTCTGCAGACTAAACAGTCCCAGATCCCTAAGCCTTTCATCACAAGAGAGATGATCTATCCCCTAATCATCTTCATAGCCCTCCACTGGACTGTCTCAAGTAGCTCCTTATATTTCTATAGTGGGGAAGTCCAGAACCGGACATGGCAGTCCCAGTGCTTCCTCACTAGGACTGAATAGATGGGGAGGATCACCTCTCTTGACTTGCAGGCCTCTTTGGTGTCCTCCTCATTGCACCTGAGGACACCATTGACCTTCTTGGCCCCAAGGACACACCTCTAGCTCATGGACAGCTTGTTGTCCGCCAGGTTCTTCTCTCTAAAGCTGCCTTCCAGCAGGTCAGTCCCCAGCCTGTGCTGCAGATTAGGGCTGTTCTTCCCAAGGTACAGGACCCTGCATTTGCCTTTCCTGGACTTCATTAGGTTCATCTCCAGGCTGTCTAAGTCTCAC
Organism: Parus major; assembly: GCF_001522545.3. Classification (NCBI taxonomy): domain Eukaryota; kingdom Metazoa; phylum Chordata; class Aves; order Passeriformes; family Paridae; genus Parus; species Parus major. The sequence goes on from NC_031768.1 coordinate 31,718,797, forward strand.
TGGCTGGCAGCAGAGCCTTCTGGTGTGTCAGCCATTCCTCCCCACCTTGTATCATCAGCAAACTTGCTGAGGGCACACTCCATCCCTTCATCCAGGTCACTGATGAGTAAGCTGAATGAGAATGGTCCCAGTGCTGACCCCTGGGGAACACTGCTTGCTGCAGGTCTACAAACAGACTCTGTGCCACTGGTCACAACCCTCTGAGCTCTGTCTCTCCTGCACTTCTTGATCTGTGTGCTCATCTCACTGTGTGTTCTTTCTCACTGTGCGCTCATCTAGCCCACACTTGCTGAGCTCACCTCTGAGGATCCTATGGGAGACAGTGCCAAAAACCTTGCTGAACACAGGGAAGACAACAGGCACTTCTTCTTCCTCATCCACCCAGCCAGAATGATAATACAGATTTCTGAACAATACAATTGTAAAGGGACATTTGGCAGCTTGTTTTGTGGGTTGCACATGCTTCTAACAGATGTGATAGCAAAGGTCTAATAAGCAGTTAAACTGCAGGATAAACATGCTCAGACTACTCTAACAAAATCTGAAGTGTTATCATTCCACTGTGTGCAGTGGCCTTCATTTTATTTTTTTTGCTACTTTCAACAGCAGAAATTTATTTGTTAAGAGAGGAGTCCTTTAGGGGAATTTTATTTGTATTCAAAGACAAAGACACTGTATTGTGCAGGTCACCTACCTTGAAACTACGTGAGAACTCAGAAAAATGCAATACAAGAATGGGATTATAATGGTGTGATCAAAAAAGCCATTAAAAAAATATAACATGTCAGATTAGTTTTTCCTGTTTTTCAGACAGAAATAATTGCACATGAAGAATGATACATGTGCACAGTCACAATGTTATTTTTTAAGTAAAGCATCCATTCTGTCTTACGGCAGGGGGCAGGTTACCACCCCTAAATATGTACCTGCACAGAAGACAATTGTCTCAGAAGAACATGATGATATCTGCCAATATCAAGAGCTTTAAAGCTGAGGAACACTAGAACCTAAATGAAAGATGAAATCCTGACTGTACTTTCCTGTAAATCAGTATTAAGATTTTCTTGAAATCTATCTTTACCTCCCTTTTTTCCCCCCAAGGAACGTTTATCATTCATTACACAGGATAAGTAGGTACTGATTACACAGTACCTACTGAATAAACAGCTACTTAGAAAAGTAATCTTCACCAGCCAGTTAGCAGTGCCTTATTTACTGCACACCCAAAGCCTGCTGTAAATACAGAATTATTCATTTTTTCACAGTATTTTCTGGGCCACTCATCACTGTAGTATTTGCATGCCTCAAGAACACAGATGAATTTATCGCTGCCGAAAGATAGGAAACCATTATTATTATTCCCATTTTACAGCTGAAGAGATAGGGACTTGCCTGGAGCTACACAGTGAATTAGTGGCAGAGTAAGGATTAAAATTCATGGCTTGCAACCCTGTGCACTTTACTGGAGATTGCACTGCCTTGCAGTCTGAAGTGCTGAGAAACCACAGCTCTCACCAGCTTTGTCTACCATTTCAAGCGCTCTCTAAGCCTTGGGCAGCCCAAGCTGGTCGTCCATAAAATAGGACATACAGTTAAAGGTCAGCTGACAAAATTTTGGAGTTATCTTCACATTGAGACTAATACTTCAGTCCAGTGCTTACAAAAAGGCTCACCCATGCCTAGGTGAATGCCTTAGCTAGGTTGCCTTAGCCAGGCTGCTGGTGGTTTCAGGGTGGGTAATTTTCTTTTCCATGATGTAGGTGCTGGAACTCAAAAAGCTAAATGATAAAAGCACCATAATCTGATTTTAAAAAAATGGCATTTCATGATGAAACACAGGTAAGAGTGGAAAACTAACTGGCAGGCTCTCCTGCTCTTAGCAAAGGTAGAATTAATTTCTTCTCAATAGCTGTTACCATGCTGTGTTTTGTATTTGGAATGAGAATGGCATTTCCTTGTCTCATGCTCTGCCAGTGAGGAGGTAGACAAAAGAAATGGGAAGAGAGCATAGCTGGGAGAGGGCCCAAACTGAACAAAGGGATATTCCACACCACAGAATGTCATGCCTGTCATATAAATGAGGGCAATTACCCTGAAGGGGAGTTGACCTGGGCTTGGGAAGGGGACTTAAATCATGACAGGCCTTTTTGACACCCAATGTGAGACAAAAAGGGCTAAAATAGGGACAGATCCAGCCAGAGCCTGTTAAAAGAAACATGACAAAACTCTAATTTCTCTTTTCTTGGATTCTTCACCTGAAACTCATTCCCTCCTGCTGTCTTGGACATACCCAGGATGCTGCCCCAGCACTCTACACAAAAAGCATCTGATTAACATTTGATGGCTCTTGTTTTGTTCTTTTTAGTAAACTGGGAAAACACCAGTAGATCAAACTGCAATCATTCTAGTGGTCATGATTTATTTAAGTCACTATTTTCTCTTTGAAGCTACTCTTTTGATCCTCTTCTGTGCAACTGAGATGCTGTGCTCATTGACCATTCCCACTTTTGGGCTGCTAAAATTAACATGGGTGTTAGCTCCTTGCATCCACAAGTGATCTGTTGAGACAAGCAGGTAAAGTTTCTTACAGACAATTGACCAGCAGTCTGTCATCCATTCAAAGTATATAGCCCTAAACTAATCCACTAGTTTTCAGCTGCTTAAGGTGAAAGGCAATGTGGTAAATCAAATTTATCTTACTTAAGCAAGCAGTCTTCTTTCTCAAAAAATATGCAGTCAACAGAGTTGTTGTGGACTTTAAAGAAGGACCAGACACAATAGACATGCAGCCCTGTCCCTCCCATTCATATGCCTGGCTCCTTCCTTCAAAAAGCACAAGATGTCAAGAAAAACATGGTGCACCTAGGAGTGAAACTGAATCTGCTACATTCCTAAATATGTTGAACACTCAATCACCTCTGTAAAATTGGAACAGTCTAAGAGGAGAGAACAAGGAAAACCCATAAAAAATTCCCAATGCCCAAAAAGAAAATGACTGCCCACAGCAAAGAGTTAATTTCTCTTTCTCACAGCTCAAGTCAACATCCAAAGCAAGGGTTATATGATGGCTCCTCACAGCTGTTCTTAAGTTCTTCTGCAATTATAGCCTCCTCTTCCATCGCACTGATGTTTTCAGAAATATTAAAACCAAAATGATTATTAACTCTGCTGTTTTAATCTACTTTTTTTCCATTGACTTATACAAATTGGCAAATTTGAGGCTCCACTGCAGTTGTTTGGTGAGCAAGCCACCTGCATTTTTCATTGAATAAATTTGTGATAAAAAAAAAAAAAACAACATCTATTTAATATTTGTGCCAAATCTCATTCTTCAGACTCAAATAAACTCTCATTGACTGAGTCATAATTACTGGGTCACACTCCAGGCATAACCTCAGTTGATGTATGGGCATAGTTCTGCTGCCCTTCACTTGGCCAATTAATACAGCATGAAGATCTGGCTTATTGACTGATATATGATACTATTTTTATCTTTCTGAATTCTCCTGCACTGAGACTGACAAAATATTTTCCTTCAAAGCTGCAGGATTGGCATCACCTACATTGGTGTGGTATATTGTAATGGTTGCTATACTTCATTTATATTTAACCTCCTGTAAATATTTGAAATCATCAATATATTTTCCAAAACAAGGCACTGTCAGGTAATTTCCTTTTTTTTTTTTTTTTTAACCAGCTCTGTTCAATTTCAATAAAAGTTAATTCTCGATAAAACAACTTAAAAACTCATTTTTCTTGAAATTTTATTAATGATATTACTTGAGTCTATACAACAGAAGTCACATTTAATGGGATTCGGAACTGCTGAGAACATTTATTCCCACCTAACCTTTGCCAATAAATTCAGACTGAAAATCAGTATATTGCAAATCCTAAAATAAATGTAAGTAGTATCTACAGCTTTCCAAATGGTATGCATTAATGTATTTTCCTATAGCAGCTAATTATTGTAATGAATCACGAACAGGGTGACTTGAAAGCTTATGTGAAATTTAACAAAAGTGGATACTAATATTTGTTGGCATCTTTGACAGTTACCTTTATTGATCAGAAACAGAAATAATGAGTTCTGTCAGTACGCCCAGCACACATATAAACAACACAGGGAAATGCAGTAAAAAAGGAAACTACAGCAGCCAAAAGAAGACCTGGGTTTATCACAACAACTTAAAACATCCAGTCTTGTCTTAGTATTTACATAGCCAAAACCCAGCTGACAGTTGATATGTACATACATGTATCAATAGACATAAATATGTAGATCTTATAACCTAAATATGAGAGACAAATACATGTGTATGTATGCACAATAGAATTCACTGATTTACTATGAATGTCAAATAGATTTTGATTCCTCTTGGCTGTATTTAACCAGTTTCTAAACTTCAAATACTCTGTTCTTAACATCAGTAAGTACATTATTTTGCTACAGTCCTACATTGTCCATTAATACACTCACCTTCCATCCATTATGAATATTTGAATTCATGCTTAATAAAGAATTTATCAACATTGATCTGTTCCTCTTAGTTCAATGAATTTCTGTGTTGTTCCTTCTAAGATTTGTTCTCTCCTTCCTCTTATGAAGGAATTACATGTAGAGTAGCGTATGCATAAAGCCTTGAATATTGATGCAGAGCTCGCATACTCCAGTTTAATCCTGCTTAAGATTTCTTCAGGAATCATATGTATGAAGCTGAATTGTTGTGGTTATTCTCCACAAAGTACTTTCTTAATTAGATGGGGTTTTGCTCCTCTGTATCCTTAAAGGCGCGCTCTATCCTCACAAGGAGTGCACCATGAAGCATCTTACAGTAAATCTGCACTCAAATCACCAGGCTGAGGCCTTAAAGATTATGTACAGTGCTACCCTAATGACCCATTATTTTTCAGACACAAATATAACTGCTACCCTACCTACCGAAAATAATAACCAGTAAATTTAATCATTTTGAAAAAAATTAACTAGGGGTATTTCACATATGATAGGGTCATAAAGTTCCGGTTCAGAGGTTTTCTGAGTTGATGCTCACTTGTGTGTAAAAATCTTGTGTCCACAAACTTATCTCTGCTAAAAGCACAGTGCCAACAAGAGAAGCAGCCAGGGGAAGATTCAAAGTGGGATAACAGCCGGCCCTTGTTTATGGGATATAACACCCATGGAAGAGGTGACTTTCCACAGGTCAAGGATACCCAGAAATAAAGAGCCTGTATTCTTACAACACAAGAGGAAAGCAAAACAGAAAGTCAGAGTTTACAGTACTACAGAAATTTGTGGACTGTGTGATGCAGGAGGGATTTTTGTTAGGTAGCTCCTCTGCCTCCCAAATCTAAGACCATGAACCAGGATGTGTTGTAAATCCCTTTGGCTTTCATTATTTGTGTTTCAAGGGCAGTCTTTGGTAGGCTGCTGGAACATGGAGCAGATTTCACATCTGAACCTAGTAAGGATATGAATAAAAGCACAATTCTTCCATGGGAAAAATATTTGTAAGAAGGTTTGACCCTTCACTCTGAGTTTTCATTGCTATTCACTGGTGTGGAAGAAGTTCTCTCTTTTCCAAGGCAGAGGTAAAAAGGCCTATCTCAGTGGCAAGCTGAACTGATATAAACAAATGGTCAAAACCTGCCTGTGTGCAACATTTCCCTGCAAAAGCAAAGGGGAGTATCAAGGCTGATGAAACCCACCACCAGCTGGGTTAACCTTTAGGGAGGAGAGAATGGGTACAGGACAAGGGAGTTGTAAGGAGTCAAACACCTAAATGGGTTTGGAGAAAAAAGTGGAACATTTATATGGCTGCAGAAAGACAGGGATGTCACTTTAAGTAACAATCTTTGCTTTAATACTCTAATCCACAGGTTAGAGCATAAAACCTTAAAATGAGTTGAAAAATGTTGGAAATGATGTCCACTCCTTTGGGAGTGGGATGTATCTCTAGGAAACATTTTGCTTGTCTAATGGGGCAAAGTCTCTAATACATTTCTTGACAGCCACTTTTGAGAAATAAGGCTGCCAGCACCCAGGGTTCTAGTCTTGGAGTAAGGACCTCTGTAAGGTGCCTACTGTGGTTTTCAGAAACAGTGAATCTTAGGACATTCTATAAATCCATGACAACAGTATTCAGGCACACCCTGAACATTTGCTCAGTTGTTAGTCTAATATGTGGAAATGGACTGAAGGTTGCCCATAGCACAGAGGATGAACTGCCAAAGAGAAAATGCAGCCTTTCATTTATTTCTAAACTGAATCCATGCAGAAAGCACACTGCTCAGGATTAGATTCAGATGAACCACTGAACCTGCAGATTTGGGAATCACAACAAATAGCACAAAGAAGAATCAGTGTTGCTTGCTAGAGGTGTTCTTACAACCAGCTGGGATTTTGCTGGAGCACTGCATGTGGGCATCTGCCTCTCTCTCCCAATGGCACCACCAATGTCTTCTGTGCTGCACAAAAAGGGACCAACTCTACCCCTGAGCAATCCTTCTCAGTGTTACCCTGCCCCCAGCCACATTTCACAAAATTCAGACAAGTAGTTCCCTGTTGCCACTGGGATTCACAGAATAAACCACCGAAACACCAGGTCCTAAAAGCAGCTCTGTCTGCAGCATGGCCCAGCAGACAAGTGAAATGCAGCAAATTGTTCATGTTTTATGGTGTCCATGGAATTACAGGAGAGAAAAAAAGGCTATCAATATCCCTCCTTATCATTCAGAAATACATCAAATGCTTCAAAGTCTATCAGACTCTAATACCTCTCACGTCAGCAAGGATGTTTGCATCATTTCACTACTAGACACAGTTGTGAAATGGTTTGGATAAATTAGGCAGGATGACACAGTTGGACTTTCACAGGACGGCACAGTTTTCATACTTTACAGGATCACAGGATGGCTGAGGCTGGAGGGTGCCTCTGGAGATCACTGAGACCCACCTCCTGCTCAAACAGGATCAGTGGGTTTCCCAAGATCATTTACCTTCAGGTTTTTTCTCCACTGACAGAGACTTCACAACTTCTCTGGGCAACCTGTTCCTATGTTTGAGCACCCCCAAAGTGAAAACATGTCTTCTTGTATTCAGATGGAATGTCATGTCTTTTAATTTGTGACTGCTGTACCTTTTCCTGTCATAGAATCCTTTAGGTTGGAAAAGAGCTCCAAGATCAAGTCCAGCCTTTGACTGATCACCACCTTTTCAACTAAACCATGGCATTTCAACTAAATGCCACATCCAGTTGTTTCTTTAACACCTCCAGGGACAGTGACTCCACCACTTCCCTGAGAAGCTCATTCTGATACTTAATAACTCTTTCTGTGAAGAAATTCTTCCTGATGTCCAACCTGAACATTTCCTGGTGCAGCTTGAATCAATTTCCTGTCATCCTTTGGTTGGTTGCTTGGGAGAAAAGGCTGAGCTCTGGCTACAACCTCCTTTCAGGTAGCTGTAGAGAGCAAAAGTCTCCCTTCAGCCTCCTTTTCTCCAGGCTAAGCAACCACAGCTCCCTCCTCATAGGACTTACTGTCAGTCAGTACACTAAGCAAAGTCTGGCTCCCTCTGCTTCAGGCCCCTGCCCTCAGGTGTTTATACCCATGGATAAGTACCACTCTTAGCCTTTTCTTCTCCTGTCTGGACAATCCCAGCTCTCTCTGCCTCACCTTCATAGGACAGACAGTCCTTCTTCTTGGTCCTTTGCTCGACTTTTTCCACCACGTGCATGCCTCTTGCATACTGGTGAACTCTGGGTGTGTCTCACCCAGGCTCAATAGAATCCCGACCCCAGTCTTTACAGACACTAGAAAATAAGGGAGTGAAAACAAGCCTTTCACCCTTTGCTCAAATCCAGTCTCTGCACTGAGAGTAGCTGAGTCTGTATTAGCTGATGATTAGGGGTTCCTTCAATGACTGATGAATTCAGACTGCTCTCTATTGGAAAAGGATTTGTATCACTAAAGTCACTGTTCCAAGCTCTGCCTTTTATGGAATCTTAGCTAAGAGGCCAAAGGCAAAAGATTTCAAGAGAACAGGCAGTCCTTGCTACCTACATGATTGAATTGAATTGTTTTGGTAGAGGAGAATGCCTCTGAAGAGCCTACTCACACCAATTTCCACAGCATGTCACACCTCCACACAACTTCACGAGTTCTCTGTAACTCTCCTGCGAAGGAATGACTTGATCAGTTACAGAGGTACCTCTGGCTACTGGCAAAACAGGCCATTTTCTAGCAGTGAGAGGTAGGTGTGTGTTTCCCAGTAAGCTCCCAAGCATGTGCCATGGTAAAATCACAGCCCAATTTGCCTGCACTATTGTTTCAGTCCCATGTACAGGATGATCGATCTCTGCAAATAAGCAACATTACTTAGTGAAACAGGGAGGAGAACTGTCAGAGGGACCATGCAAACTTCACCCAAATTTCAAAGAAAATCACTGTATAGAATGGTCATGTTAGTATTTTGCTACACATCAGCGCAGAGAACAATCAACCAAACAAAACATTCCCTGACCCTAACAGAAAACATTCGATTCACATACTAAATTCCAGGTATCCTTTAAAACGTGTCAAGGAAGCTGAGGATGCAAACAGGGTGTGAACCACTGGGGAGTGCCTGAAGAAACACACCGCGGAAGAGGCGCGGTACCGCTGCCCTCACAGCAGCGGCCTCTCTATTGCTGGCAATAACCGCGAGCACAGTCCAAAGCCGCTGTGCTGCCGGGATCCAGCCCGCCGGGCTGTGCAGTCGGAGCAGCCCGGTCGGTGCCCCGGCAGCGAGCGGTGCCCGGCTTGCGTGGAGCTGTGCTGCCCTCCGCCGGCCGCGGCTCCCGCAGGGCCACCTCGAGGCTCAGCTCCCGCACGGCCTGAGCCTTCAGGTCCGCCATGGTAACCCACGGGGACGGCGCCGGGCCCGGCGAGGACGGGGTCGGGGACCCCCGGCGGCGCTGCGGGATCTGGTAGACGCGCAGCGGCTCCCGGCGCTTGCCCGGAGCCGGCAGCGGGAGCCCGGCCCGGCGCAGCACCGAGCACGGCGGGCGCCGGCAGCGCCTGGCGCAGTGACGAGATCAGGCGCCAGCCGGCCTCGTAGCACGGTGCATCGTCAGTGGCGGGGGGCTGCGGGNCGCCCGCCCGCCGCCACACGGGGGGACAGCGGCGGCTCGGAGCCGAGCGGCCGTGCGGGACACCGGCGGCTCTCTGCTTCACCCAGTAAGGCGCTTTCGCGGGGTCTTCGCCCGCGGCAGGGGGTGGAAGTAGGTGATCGCTAAGATGCCTTTCCGACCCAAACTGTTCTGTACCATTTATCTTTTCTTTTTCTTTAAGCTTCCCTTAAACATTTTCTTGCTATTCTGCTCCCCCAGTTCCTAAACGCTTTCTCCCTTTGGTGTTGAGAAGCGGATCTGCAGCATATGGCTTCGCAGAGGAGATGTAGGGAGTCAGAGGAACCGAGACTCGGCTCTGCTCGCCAGGGAGCTGGAGCGAGAGGCCGAAGCTCTCACCCGCTTGCGTTAAAGCCTAGGCCAATATTCCGGCATATCTCTTTTGTAAAATTATTTAAAGATCGCGTATTTTTTACAACATCACCTATATAGAGATATAAATAGTTTGTACTATAAATCAAAGCGCTGTAAAAAAAATGTGATTTAAACACTCCTAGGCAAGAACATTATCATGAGAAACTACTGGCACTTCATACTACTTAACTCAGATATTTTTAAGCACTGGGAAAGCTGTTCTGATAGCAACATTCATTCACAACTTCATATTTATTGAAGTCACTAAGGAACAACGAGGAACAACGTATGTCATTGGCTCTGCATTCAAGATCATAAATCATTGCTGTAAAGCTCGCACAGCCAAGCACCAGATATAGAGCTATTGAACCATGGACTGGTTTGGGTTGAAAGGGACCTTTAAAAATCATCTAATCCAATCCTTGATGAGTCTCAAGGGAATGTTGAAGAGAGGAATTACAAAGAACTGCCCGAGAAAAATCTTACTCGATTGATACTAGGAAAATGATTCATTGTTTACATAGAAAATTCTCCCTGGGGCAACATTTCTGGCTTTGTTAGGTGGGGAAAAAATGTAAACTGAAATTTCTAAGGACCAGTTTTCAACTCAGGCAGGGCAGACTGTGAACCAGGCACACATAGAGCAGCACCCTCTGTGGCAACGAGCTACAGAACCAATATTGATTTCAGTGGAGGGATTCATTCCATAGAGCTTTTATGTGGATATAGGAAAAAAAAACAAGTCCTTAATTGATCCATAACGTTGCCTGAAAGACATACACTACCTCATTAGATCTGATAACTTAATAGCTGAGTTTGGTATGTTACTTTGAAATACAGTCACAGCAGTATACAGGGAAATCATCATATATTATCACGTGTAAGATGCGCATGCTGCAAAACGTTGCATTCATCTCAAGGAATCTCCAGGAACTGGGACTATACAACACTCATTTCATCTTTCACGTAGTTCAAAATGCACCTGCATGCAGTACTTCATATATGTGACTGGAACATGTAGCGAGTGTAATGCTCCTATCCTTGAAGCTGTGAAACAATGCATCCATTCTTCAGGAATAGCATCACACGCAATCACAAGGAAACCTCGAAGTTATTGCAGGTCTGGTGGAATATGAGTGAATTGAACACAACACTGATATATAAACTACGGGTTTAGTGAGGATGTAAAAAAGAGAGCTTACGCTGTGGATATAAGCCTACCACTTCAGCATTTCAGAGCTATGATGGTTTAGGTCAGATCCACTGGAAGAGGAGCATAGGTAAGATCTGGGTATCTAGAGGTGTGTGTGTATACATATGTACGCTAATACACGTGTGGTGCAACGAGCCTACACACCGGCAAGCCTCGGCCGCGCTGGGTGCCCCTGCCCCGCGGTCACACGACACCTGCACGCCCGGCTGTGTCGGGGGCTCTCCCTACACGAGGACAGTCGGTGCCGGGACCCTGCCCGGGGGCGCTCGGTGGGGGCTGCCCGCGGGAGACCAGTGCGGGGAGCTCGGGGAGCCGCCGAAGCCTCCCGGGGCTGCGACGGGTCCGGGCTCGGCCCCTTGGCGGGAGGTCCCCGCCGGGGTGCCCGAGGGTCGGGCGCGCCCCGCACACCGCCCC
>NC_031768.1:31731012-31792428 GCF_001522545.3 Parus major
CCAACAACCCACCCTCCTTTTGCTAAGCCGTGCATCAGCAGCATGAATTCCAAGAAGCAGTAGGTGTTTCTTGGCATTTCAACTGGGATTTTGGAAAGGGAAGCCGGGTATTTAATGGGAAAAAATTGCGATGGAAGGAAAGGATGCGGAGGCTGCACACAGCCCTGGGTTTGCAGGCATGTGGAAGTTGTTGAAATAGGTAAAGGGTTGAAATTGGCATTTGGAAAATGGTGGCTATTTTTTTTAGTTACTTATACCACAGAAGAATATAGGGAAAAGCTGGGCCACAAAGAATTTTTCCTGTTTTGCAGTTTGCTGACAGCAGAAGGTAAAACATGTCCTTGAAGATACACAATTTTACATAAACAGCTGATGTTTACATAAGCCTAGATAAGTTTGTGAAAAACGCAGATAGCAAAAGATGCGGTGTTAGCTGAACTCCGCTATCCTGCTCTCTGTCCATGCAATAATTTATCATTTTTTTGTATTGTTGCAGTGTAAGAACAAAGTGAACAGCTGCACCTTCACCAAAGCAACCACCTGCGTTCCTCTTCTCCTCTGGAATGGACAATGGGATGGTCTCTGACTTTATCATGATCAAAAACTTCTTCCTCTTCTGCGTTTCCATGAGTTTAGCCAGCCACTTTGGGTGAGTTGCTAGTTGCATTTGAATTTCTGCTGTGGCTTTTTTAAGGAAATGAGAAACCTGGGCTCCGTGTGGTACGGAGCAGCTGAGCAAAACAAGCGGGCTTTGCGTTTCATCTGAACGGGCTGGTGTCAGGGGGAAGGGAGTTGTTTGCTCTGCTGTTCAAATTTGCTCTCTTGTATCAGTTCTTTAGGCATGCTGTGGTGGCGTAGGGCATGGCTTGTGGGGCACAGGGAGCTCAGACCAGGCCTACAGCTGCTGAGTGCTCTGACCTGGGTTTAGCACCGCCAGGGGCTGTGGTGCCCTCTGCCCCTATGTCTGTGGTGTCCGGATTTTGCACCTTCCCTCTCACCTGATGGGTGCTGGTTATAGGCAGTAATGCAAAAACAACCCTGAAACTGCAACAGTGAGATTTGATGCACGTTACATCAAGCTGGTACAAGCTTTCGTCCTGAGTGACGTAAGATAGTGACTGCTAAGAAGGACGTCTGAGTTTGAAACTTGTTAGAATAATTAGAAATCACGTTTCCCTGAAGCATATAACAAGGAATCCCGTTTCCTTATTTTTGCTTTGGATGCTTTCCTGACGGTGATATTCTGAAAACTGTATCAAAGAGATGCTCTGACCGTAGGTCTCAGAAAATGAAAAATAAAGTCAGAAACCCTCTATTTATATGTTTTTCCTGTACCCAGAGATCTTAAGAACTTTCTGAATATGAGGTATACAATGGAATCTGGAAAAAGCATTTTGCAAGTGCTTGGGAAATGTAGGTTGATTCTTCTTTGTGGAGGAGAACAATTATTTATGATTTCACCAGAAAAAAATGAATCCTCCCAACATGCTGATTCACAAGCACACCCATCAATTCCTTGCTATAAGAAGATACAAAATGGAGATGCAAATCAGTTTCTGGTTTCAAGCAAACGGATTTGTTCCAGATTGGATCTAGGAGAAAGACCAAACTTTGAGTGGTGACTGTCTATGCTGTAAGCAAAGCTTAGCCTGTATCAAGCACGGTATCAAGCACGTGTCCTGTGCAGGTAGGCGGAAGCCTGTAACCTCAGAGGTTTATACGAACAGTTGTAGGACTGCTCTCCACAGAGGATGCAGAGAGTTGCACACTCTTTTTATTCACCTTGGAAAAACCTGGTCCTTCTTTCACCATGGTCTAAGGCAAAAGTGTCCCAGGATTTTGTGACAGAATTTTAAGAGGGAAGAGATAAGGTGGGACTTGCTTTAAACTTGTCTTTAGATTATTGTAGTTTGACAAAGTATTTCCACATTGAGAAAATCTTGGTGACTATAACCTTAACTCCTTCTTGGTTGTTTGTCAACCCTGTAGAAGGGATACATTGCATTAGTTGAGTGTGACCTGCTTGGTGTGTGGGTCTTTTAAGTGTGTTTCTCCTCTAACAAAAGAATAGATAGACGAGGATGCAAAAAGCCCCAAAACCAAACAACGCAAAACCCAGACGGTTTAGCCCACTCTTGACTCCAAAGCAAATACTGAATCAAAGTCCCAGGAAGAAATCAGTGTGTGACCTGTAACACGTCAGATAGGACAGTTAGAGGAAACTAGGACACTTGTTTTCTGCAAGTTAGTCAAAAAGCTTCTGTGGACTAAAATGAGATCATCATGTAAATTCCCCCCACCCCACCCCCCTTGCCCCCCATTTCTGATCTAGTAATTTTAGTCCAGGCCTGCAGAGATAAGCAGCTTCAATTCATTGCACCATTCACACACTGCCTTAGGGCTGAATTCTGACCCTGCTCAAAAGACACAGGATGCTCCAGCGTTTCTGCTTCAGAGGCAGAAGCAGTTTCAGAGTGTAATTTGCTAAGTGCTTTGGGACTGCCTCTTCAGGACGGAGCCATACAATTAACATGTAGGCTGCTGTATTAACTGCAGGAATCTAATACTGATAACACTTGCTGTTGCTACCAGGTTCTTCTTTATTAGCTTCATCCATGTTTCTACTGCACTGTTATATTGCAGTGAGTTTTGCAGTGTGCTAGATTAAAGTGATTGGTCTAAGTAGCACAAATTAAAAATCAAAATACTGTAGGACATTACAGATGAAGGAAGATATTTTTATACAGTTCTCCATAGTCATTCCATATTTATATTAAATCATAAATACGGTTTTTGCTGACATAGCCAAAGCCACCTTGGGGGATTTTCATGCACAATGCCTGGTAACATAAACAGAAATTATGTATCTCAATCTACTAGGCTACTTGAAAAATCTCAGCAAAAGACTGTGATTAATGTTTAGCATAAATGTGTAATGACTATCGAGAATTATCCACATTAGTAGGCAGTAGGGGAGGACTGTAGACATAATTGGTAGCAGCTATCTAAAGAAAAATCACTGAATTAAAATTAAAAGATATAGATGAACTGAGGTTTTGAAGTCCCCTCCCATCCTGTTTTTGGTTTAACACTTTTGTGAATCCACTTCTGCGGAAACGGTCGAGCACGAGTCAAGGCTTTTTCAAGCCTGCTTGAATTCAGCCTTGAGTTTTATAATGCTCTAACAAGTTAAGGTGTTTTACTTAAGCATTTCAAGGTAGCTCACAACTGTCTCAAAAGTAAACATTAATAATAAAGCTGGAGAATGATTAAAAGTAAAATAAAACCACGAAGAGTATGTTCAGGTGAGACCAAACACCCCTTGTGGGCCCTTGGGGTGCCCAGGTAGTGGCAGCCCTGTGGGGGTTGGTGCCATGTGTGGCTGCTTGCACACAGATCTCCCAGAGATGAGGTAGCCCATGGCTGGCTCCAAGCTGGCCAGCTCTTTGCAGGTCCCAGGCCGTCCATGGGGGCACACTGGTGATGCACAGTCCTGGTGTGTTTGCGTTTTGGACGTGCAGTTTCAGGAATCTGTCCGAGAGCCAGAACCAGCAGGGATGGTTCGTGTACCCACAGTATAGTTGCCATCTGCTAATAATATTTATAATAGCAGAAACACAGAGAACAGAAGATCCCAATTATGTGTATGCAGCCCAGCATTTCTCTGTACACTCTGAAGAATTCAGTCTGTGGTGTGTCTGTAGTTTCACATACTCCTTCTCCAGCTCACAGCCCTTATCACTAAGACCATAATCCTGCTATTTAGGCAAAACATACCTCTCCTTCAGGCTGTTATTTCAAGTTAGTCTCTGCAGCCTTAAGCAGTTAGTTCTGCTAGGGTACCTCATTCCAAGTACTTGCGATGCTAGGGAGTTCTTCCTCATATTTTTAAGACCAATTTTGTAAGAATTATTATATCCTTATGCAGTCATGCATGTCTATTTATTTTTTTATTTTGTCTTCCTTTCATTCTCCACATCTCCAGATAGCTTTTTTAACCCATTAGACAATTTTAATAACTGGAAAACTAAATTGCTATCTAGAGCTGCTTGCAGGAGGCAGACATTTATCAGTCAGTCCCACTGCCAAACAGATGAATGACTTCTCTGTCCCTCTGGCTGGCCAAAGAGCAGCAGTGTCCCTCAGGCCACCCAGCTCATACCTGGTGCAGGAGAAGCTCTGGCATGCAGTATCTCCCAGTCAAGCTGCAGCTCAGTGACCTGGGCAGCTGAGAGGTGTTTAATGACCCTGGGAGCAGTTCACCACATCGAAAGGGGCATTACAATGTCGGGGGGGAGGACTGTAAGATGTCACCCTGTAAAAAACAGGCTTTCACTGCACTGCTCACAAATTGCTCCTTCCCAGAAGGTAGTAAAACGTGCCCTTGCTAAGTAAAAGAATTAATTTATTTATTAAGAATCTGAAAATAGTTTTAAAATCTCATCATTTTAGTCAGTCCCCTGTTCTAATCTGATGCAAAAGAATTGAGTCTTCAGTACACAAATTCACAAAATTGAGTTCAGGTTTTTAGATCTCAAGAATCCATACAGAAGGGGTGGCAAGAAGCTGACTTAGAAAAGTAAATCTATTTTCTTTGATGTCTAGCCAGCTGGCTTTGTCCAAAACTTTGCATTCTTCACTGTCTTCCATAAACTGTTAGTTTTTCTGAAGTTCAGATGTAATTGGAATCCTATTAAAGCAAGTTATTGGAAACACTACTCTTAAAAGAGAGAGTAAAATGTATCTTTCAGTAGTAGAATACTCCTCAGTTATTTTTTCAGAAATTATTACCTTCTTTTTTAAAAAAAGAGGTTTTGGTATAATCATAAAAATATCTACCATACATTTTCTTCTTATTACTACTAAGCTATGAGTTATACCTGCCATGTTTTTGACTAGATGGCAAAAAAAAGACAATGATGTTTAAAGTGGTAAATGATGAAGTCATCAGAAGAGGTAGCTGAGCATCTTTAGAGTTATTACATTTTACACTGATGGGCCCCTTCTGTGGCTTCTGATTTTTTCAGTTACCCTGAAATTGCAATATTAAATAAATGTGATGAGAAGTATTCCTTGTTGGTTTAGTTTATGTTCAATAATGAGCTTTAAACGCAATTATCTCTGAATTTTCTTGGCATTTCACTAAGATTCTTTTCTAGGTTTATTTTTATCTCTAACTGAAAATTTCTGCTATAAAAACATTTTTCACTGCAGAGAGGCAATAATGTGCTTACCTACTAATATGTTGATAAAGCCTAATCCTTAGCTGTGTGGAAATAATTAGTTTAGGGTAGGTAACACCTATTTCTATTATTTCACTACTGTTGAGCTATATAGTATCTAATATATGCATGTAACTTTGCAAGTAGCAAGCTTTGACGTGTCTTTTTACATGTCACGACAATCTCAGCCCTTACTCCAAAACATTTCTCAATCACAGAAATTAAATGCTAACTTTCTGTTAAGACAGAAAAAGTCACTTACATAAAAGCAAACGGCAATCCATCTACAAATACAACTTCACATAATGCTGGCATTTCACTAAAATTCAGACTCGGATGCCTTCTTTTTCGGGTGATCGGCCAAATTTAAATTGGATTGCAGTTTTGCAGAAGTGCAGACTTTTTACCAGTCTTTTCCATAGTTGTTTCTCCATCTTTTTCCTCTATTATCTTTTGTTTTGAAGAAATAAAAGTGTTTCAGTATATGGGGTGTGTATACTATTCCTGTGAAAGACTTACATAGCTGAGAGAGAAGGAGGTAGCATCAATTACTTGTTAGATTGAGAGGAGCAGTTATGAGAACTAAGTATATTTTGTCCCGTCCCCACAAAAATAGTTCAATGGAAATCCTCCCTCAGAGTTCAATTGGCTTTGAATTCAGCCATAAGCACTAAAAATAACAAGCTTTTTCATGAGCAGAGAAACTAGCGAAGCTTTGTGTCCTGTGCCCCCAGCACTGTATCTTTGCAATAATCCCAGCTCCACATTTGATATCCCTTGTTCCCATCTCCCATTGCAACACCTACGTTTTACCTCTACTGTCCCTTTCTCCCAAGATCTTTCATAATGACCTGCAAGTCTCCTCCACATCTCTTAATTGTCAGAGAGGAGGGGGGCTGGTCTTGCTGAGGCTGTTTCTGAGCTACATGCATATTGAGTGGCCCAGTCATCGAGCCAGAGGGAATAGATGACTGCTAACCTCACATTTTTACTTAATGAGGCACTAATTCAGATTGCTCTCCCCTTGTCTAGTCGAAGCTTCTCATGAAACTTGTAGGAATGAAATGAAGTTTGATCTCTTTGCTTCTTTGTCAGATGCAGTGGAAAATGAAAATGGGTTCCTACGTTGATGCGGTGTAGCAGGCAGACAGCATGATGCATATCTCTTTGTTATGAAAAAGAAAAGATAAAATAGATGAGAAAAGTCGAAAATAGTATTCTAGGTGTACTGGATTTTCATGCTTTATGCTAGGATTTTATCAAAGCGTTAGTTGTGGTTGCTGCATTTAAAGGAAGTCTCTAAGTTCTGTCTCCTGTTTGCATTTGTTAAGCTGCTGCTTGTGAATTTTCACTTCTAAATGGTGAATCCCTTCAATTACAATTGACAAAGAAGTGTACAGTCTTTTTTTCTGGAATGGTCCAGCCTGAAAACATGTCTTATGTTTCTGTAGGCAGTTTGCATCTGCTGAATTAACTGTCTTGTCTGTCTCAGTTGCTCACTAGAGGTTGTGGTCACAGCATAGAAAACAGAATTAATTTGGACTTTTGACCATGAAGATGGAAAATAGACAAGATTTGTGGCTATGCCTCCACCTGCAGTGAGGGAGCTCCTTGGTGGCCTTGGGCTCTGCAGCATGGAGCTTGCTGAGGGTTGCAGCAGTGCCAGCTGCACTTAGGTCATAGGAAACCTCCTCAACCAGGAATTTTCATGGGCTTCAGTGCTTCAGGGAATCACACCTGTGCTCCCTGGACACAACCGTACTCCCATGGCCTGAGATGCTTTTCACTCTTTTTCTTTTCAGCAGAAGCATAAATGGTAAAGGGAACGAGCGCAGGACTGGGGGTCCCCAGGTCTGTCAGGGGACACATGGCTGAGAGCAGCTTGTTCTGGGCTAGGTCTGGCGTCAGTAAAACTTCCAGATGCATTGCAGAGGTGTCAGTGAGGTCTCATTAGTGGAAACCTTATGCAGGTAAAACCAGGTTGAGGTCCCTTTGTCTTTCTTTGTATGAATCCTATTCCATTAGGTAAGGCAAACACATATGTTACAAGCATTATGCAAGGAAAGCTGTTCAGAGAGATATTCTGAGCTTCTCTATTTATTTACTGATTTATTTCCCTGGGGACTAGTAGTAAATAAACATGGATTCTTTTTATTTATTTATTTATTTAAATCTCTGGATGAGTGTCTCCCATGGAGTTCAGGTTGCTGAGTGTAAGCTGTTCCTGCCTGCTGGCAGGGTGCACGAGGCAGGGTACAGCTCCTGGTGGGGTGATGTGCCCTGTCACAGCTGGAGCATTTGCTGGTGATCTCAGCAGAGGCTGAATCATGAATAAGCGCCTAGTGTGAGCTGTCTTAAGAGATGCTCGTTGCTTGCTGCAGGTGTAGCATTCATATGGATAATCTGCCATGTCTATTCTTTAGGTAAGCAAAGGCATTAATAAGCAGGGGATTCTCCTAAGCATCTTTAAATGAAAATCAAACAGATTTTATAATGCGAGTTGTTAGTTGTGCTGTGAGCAGCTTCCTAGGTCTCAGCCATGGATAAAATGATGAAATAAAAAAGAGTTCGGAATAAATACAAATCTGGCCCAAAAGATATGGAATGAGGCCCACTACACATTGCTGTTATTTGCATACTACAAGGGAGAACTAATTTATGCAAAAGAGAGAGGAGGAGTGAAGAACTGTGTTTTCTGTACAGCAGTATGTTTTTCAGATACCCCAGTGATACCCCAGTGGGATTTTTGAATGTAGTGGGAGTTTGTTATCCTCAAATAAGGTTACAGTTCATCCTTTGTTCTGGCAATAAATTACAGAAACTTTGAAAATTGGAAGCTGTTTGGCATTTAAAGATCGAACAGCACCTTCAGGCATACTTGAAGGCGGATCCCCAGGCAAACCTGTGCTTCTCATGCAGCTCCCCAGCCAGCTGATGTAGTTCCCAAGGAATGGAGAGCTAACCTGGGGAAAGCCAGTGACAGTTTTTGCCAGCGCTGTGAGCTGACTGGCCATGGATGGAGCCATGCCAGCACTGGGGAGGTGATGGGGCCGATGTGGGAAAGGGTAGCGCAGGGCACAGGGATCTACCTGTGCATTCCAGAGATCAAAGACAGAGAGCAAAGGGCTCAGGTGTCCCCCAGTCCTGCACCCCAGGGCTTTACCTTCACAGCCATTCTTTGGGTCCTCCTCCAGGGAGAGTTATTTACGAGTTTACAGTAATGAGGAAATTAATGGCTGCAGCTCCCTGTGCTATTCAGGAGCAGCAGGAGAGAACAGAGCCTTGGAGACTCCATCACAAAGTTCCCGTGAGACTGAAGCCCCTTGAAACCAGCATGGCTTTTGACATGTTTCCTTTTGTTTGTATAAAACAGCTTTTCACAAACGCCAACACCATCAGTAAAAGAGGAGGCCAATGATAACATCACGATATTCACCAGGATCTTGGACGGTCTGCTGGACGGCTACGACAACAGACTGCGCCCAGGACTGGGAGGTAGGATAACGCCTTGGTTCAGCCAGCCCCCGCTGGGTGGGACCATCGTCTACGTGGTGCCCTCCCAAGTGGGTACCTGCTCCTGGCAGTGACAAGGGACTTGTGTTTGATTAACTAAACTAAGTCCAGAAAGCAGATTTGTCTCCTAGCAAATGGGGCACGAGAAAAGGATTACTGAAAGTCGTGTTCTTTCAGTCACTCAGGTTATCTGAGGTTGGCTTAGGAGAGCATCTGTGATACATTTTTTTCTGTAATGGAGTACAGTTTGGGGTTTTTTTTCTGGTACTTCCTAAGCTGAGCAAGACATTATGCTAGTCGGTTGCTGCGAGATTCCCTTACTGGTCAGCCTGTATAAAATTACGTTGGTAAAGCACATCTTTTTTTAAAAACAGATCCCCAGACCATCCATATTTAGACAAGTACAGGAAATCTGTATTGATATGTCTTTTTGATAACCTCTACAGCAGCTATTTTAAAACTGTAGCATGTGAATAGTGGTTGCCATCCTAACCTTGTTGAGCCCTCCTTCAGCTCTCTTTCCCCCAGATTTCTCTCATTTTATACCCATGTGTAAACCATCTGTTATGTTTCTTCCTGGCCCTTTTTTAATCTGGCTACCCCCACCCCTTCCTCTTGTGAGACCAACACATTGCTTTCATCCCTTTCTCTCCTTCTCCTCTCACTTTACAGAGAGACGCTTGAAAATAGGGCTCGATGCTTTTTATCTTATATAACGAACTTCTGAAATTTCTGCCCTTAAATTAAATTAGACCTGGATTTGAAAAGATGCCAGAAGGACTTAGAGACTTGAGGGTAGAAATAATTTGACCTAACTTCGGACATCTCTGATAGATGTCTGAAATCAGGCAGATCACCCAAGCCAGCAGAGGGGAGTAGGTCCTTCCAAGATACACTTCATCTCATCCTGTGGTAGGTATTACGTAAGTGCTGGCAACGTGCACTGACAGCCCAGAGAGCCAATCTCATCCTGGGATGCATCAAAAGAAGGGTGGCCAGCAAGTTGAGGGAGGAGATTCTTCCCCTCAGCTTTTGTGAGTACTGGAATCCCAGCATAGGAGGGACATGAACCTGTTGGAGCATGTCCAGAGGAGGCTACCAAGATGATGAGAAGGCTGGACTACCTCTCCTGTGAAGACATGCTGAGAGAGTTGGGGTTCTTCAGCCTGGAGAAGAGAAAGCTCTGGAGAGACCTTATAGAAACCTTCCATTGCCTAAAGGTGCTTAGAGGAAAGATGAGGAGGGACCTTTTATCAGGGTGATAGGATGAGGGGTTGAACTGGAAGAGGATAGATTTAGGTTAGGTATTAGGAAGAAATTCTTTACCTTGAGAGTGGTGAAGCACTAGAACAGGTTTCCCAGAGAAGCTTGACCATTCCTAGAAGTGGTCAAGGCCAGGTTGGATGGTACTCTGAGCAACCTGATTTAATCAAGGGTGTCCCTGCCAATGGCAGGGGTTTGAAACTAAATGATCTTTACAGTCTCTTAATTCTGTGTTTCTGTGATCAGAACCTGTCAGTCAGAGGAAATGCACCCTCGAAGGGCTGGTTTCCTTCTGACTGTAAGAACAAAGCCTGGACTCCCAAAGGTCAACAGCTGCATTTGATCCAGGATGAAATGCCTCCTCAAGCATGCTCTTAATTTCAATCTTTTGGGGATTTTTGAGTGATTCAGGAATTAATAGTAAAAAGCATTGCCAGTAGGTATTTGCATTTTAAGCAATTACTAAAGCAGAGCCTATGTTTATTACAGAGAGAATAACTCAGGTGAAAACAGACATCTATGTTACCAGTTTTGGTCCCGTGTCAGACACAGAAATGGTAAGTTAGCATGTGGCTACCAACTCAGTTGAATTTGCTAAAGTCATTTTTGGTACCATCATTTCTGTTCAGATCCTGCAATACCTCGAGTGTTTCTTTATGCCAGGAATACACCATTGACGTTTTTTTCCGACAAAGCTGGAAGGATGAAAGGCTGCGATTCAAAGGACCTATGCAACGCCTCCCTCTTAACAACTTGCTTGCCAGCAAGATTTGGACCCCAGACACTTTTTTCCACAATGGCAAGAAGTCTATTGCTCACAACATGACAACCCCAAACAAACTCCTGCGCCTGGAGGACGATGGCACTCTGCTGTATACCATGAGGTAATAGCCAGGGTTGATTTTTTCTGATTCCCAGATAACTACAATTAGTTGTGGGGAGAATCACTTTCTCCACTCCTAGTAGAGCCAGAGAACCAATCTTTCACACATATTTGTGTGAATATCAAGAAAAATGGAAAATGTAATTATAGCCTTCAAGTACAAATTAATTTGTAGCTTCTGAATAGTGCTAGTACTTAACTATTTCTTTTGATTAAATGGAAAGCATATTCTCAACAGATTTGATGATTCAGTTCAGCTTTTTTATGATTATATTCTCTCTTACTGTTTGTGTTTGCAGCTGTAGTGCAGACTGCAGGAGAACAGTATCCAAGACCAGAAACTGAGACTTTGTTCTGGGGCAGTACATCTTGAACCCTTGGAGCTTTTGTTACATTTTTTTTTTATTATTAATTTGACTAATAGGGCTAAAAGACAAATGACCATAGGGATAAATGACATAAGCTAGCAGCACTGTGAAGCTGCTTTAGCAAGTACAGTCCTACAAACAGGGCTGGTACATTATATTACAGAGAAGCAAATGGGTGTCTCAGATCTTCAGAGTTGTGCTCCTCCTCTGACTTGAGTATACTGGCAAGAATCATCATTGCGTAATGTAGATAGAAGATATAATGTCAAGGATTTTAGGTGTCTGAAATTATTTTCAGGACAAATCCCACATCAGTGTATGGCAATTTGCTCATTAAAGGTAATTAGCCTGTAGTAATTAAGACTGCTGTGTATCTTCAACAGGGACCATAGTCATATGGACAACTTGAAAAAGGGGATAAAAGGAAAAACTTACTGAGCAACAAAGGGTTATGCTGAACTTTGCATAAACATGCCCAGAGTGGTGCCCAAGACATAGCAAAGTGCTCAGGAGCCTGAAGTTGGGCACTGAGATGACTCAGTTTTCAGCAGGCAACCCCCAGCCATGTATGGGAAGCTGAATTCTGGTGCTGTGTCGTGCTGTGGGGCCACAGTCCTGCATGCTGGGAGGGCGAGTCCCAGGCTTGCTCACAGGCCTAGTGGTTAAGACTTCCTGAGGCTGAAGATGGTTATCCTTCTATACACAGGGACCTGGAGTTTCCCAGGTTTTGTTTCAGGGGTTTCAGACATACTTGATTTTTTTGAGCCTAGTCTCAAATCCCTTCTCCTGGAAGGAAAAGGAGATACAGGGTATCCTTACATATTTCCTTACAGCTTTAGACTATCCCAGTTATAACTGCATTGGCACTAAAATGATTTAGACATGATGGAAATCAGGTTTAAAAGAAGGAAAAACCATCCTAATTTTCTTTTCTGCTATGTGTGTTGCTGTTCTTGCTAGCCCCAAATTAGTGATCACTGCAATAACAAACCAAAAAACGTGAGGATGCACAGACACACTTAAAAGTCCAAATAGCTACCAGAAAAACTTCACCAAAAAAGTTAGCAATGCCAGCCTTAAAACCAGTCTCACTGCTGCATGGACTACGTAAGTGCCACTCCAGAGATTGCAGCAGTGGCAATTCCCAATTATTTGTGAAAATTACTTGTTTAAGTGAATTCCAGATCAGAGTCACATTCATCCTGCAGCAAAGCATTACATTGTGGGGCAGATCTCACAATTTCCATGCAAGCACTGGTTTTTGCTGTGTTAAACAAATGCAGTGAAGCTCTGATTCATTAGGTGAGGAGGTTAGCCACCACAGCTAGCAGAGTGAGACCTGGGGGAACTAGATGTAGGTGAGATCATCACTGAATGAATCTGAGTTGCTCTGTGAAGGTGTCTCTCTGGTGAAAATGGCACACTATTGCCAGGTGCCACAGGTACCATTCTGAAGCTCAGCATATGCAGCTGGGGAAAAATATGGATGTGACAAAGACTTTGTCATCATCCCACTCAGCTCCTTTTTTCCCTGTTTTTTTTTTGGGATTGATTTTGTAGACTACAGAAAGAACAGAATGCTTTTTAAATCTAAAAAAACATGTAACGTAACTTTTTTTTTGTTAGAATATTGTCTGTGGAAATAAAATTTCTACTAAGCACAGTATATGATAAGGAATAGAGTGCTGTCTGATAAGAAATCAGATTGCTTTCCACTTTTACAAGTAATAACTTTAAAGTGTCTATTCCCTTCTGTTTAGATATGAGTCAGGAGCCTGCTTTTGTAACATGCATGGAGCTGTGCTCCTTTAGAAGCAGAGCCATTCTGTGCCGCAGGGTGGCTTGAGGATCCCATCCCAACCTGTTCAGAGGTGACTGTGACAAGCAGCCAGCCCCTTCAGCTTCCCTGAGTGTCCTAACAAAGGTGACAGCTAACAGAGTTACCTAGGATGGCTTTCCTTGGGAAGAAAGGCAGCACTGGGCTTTTCTGTGGGGGAGCTGCTTGTCTCAGTGGTAGTGTGTTGTGAAGTACTGAGTTTCAGCTGAGGCTCGAGCCCCAGTTCCTGTAGCTCCCATCAGGCTTACTCAGTTCTCAGGATCTGGGGATGTGTAGACAACCCTCTGTTAGCTCTGCATTCTCCGCGTTTCCAAGGAGGAATTGCGAGCTTCCCAGACTGTACGTAGGAGTATTCTGTGTGGGGAGGATTGGACCCTCTGTCATTGACAGAGATGCCTGAATTGCTTTTGCAACCTTGCATCTGGCTGCCTGAATGAAAGGGAGGAAAGCAGCCGAGCCAATGCTGACCTTCCATCCTATTTCACTTCCAAATCTACCAAGTATGATCAGCTGAGCAAACTCCCAGCTTTAGCACTTGTTAGGACATACATTTCCATGACACACGTGTTTACTTATGAATAAAAAGGTACACCTCGCATATTGCATTTGATGATACGTTGTCTGGGTCAGAAGTTGATGGGATGTGTGTTGCTAGGGAAATCTGATAGATGGCTTCTGTATATGTGTGGCATTAAAACCCTTCTGTGCGAATATAGGAGCACAACGTGGACAGATTTCACAGACAGCAGTGTTCTCTGTGGGGAACGACTTAATAATTCTGGTTGTCTTTCACTGACGAGGACCTATTAGTTTTATTTCACTAATGTGGTTTACAAACAAAGCGCTCCGGAAGGGAACGCTGCAGATTCTGTTTCTGCCCCTAGAGGGGAGTATTGTCCCTAGCTCCACTTCTGAATGTTTTACTGTCTTTTTTTAGTAAGAACACTGGTATAAAAAGCACTAGAAAACATACTTCATGTTTCACTGTTATATATAGAAAGTAGCTTTGTGAGTGGAGGTAAAAATTAGATTATTTCCCTTAAAAAAATTAAAATATATTTAGTTTATCTTAATCTGAGAAATAAATATTGTAAATGTATAGAATTCGTTTGTTCTGGAAAATTGGAACAGTGATTTAAGCAACATTTTCAGGCTAAGAAGAGAACATGTTTCAGTGAGATGCATTTTTTTTTTTTTGCTCAGTGGGAATTGGCTGTAAAGACAGAAGCTTTGATAAATTTTGCTGCAGAATGCCAGAAGAAAATGCTGTGAAGAAGTCAAAGATTGTATGAAGTAGAGCATGCTCACTAGAATTAACTTTTGGACCATCAATTAACTTTTTGCCAGCAGCTTTTCTGCATTTTTTAATGGTTTTCTATCAGCTTGTAGGGAGTGAAGAATCTTTCTTGTGCCATCACAAGGGCACTCCTTAAAGCCCCATTCTCACTGTCAATTTGAAAGGACCCCAAATCCCTTTTTTATCCCTGGGGCTTCCACACATCTGATATAATCTGGGATTTTAAATAGGACATAGTCATATATCTAAAGAGTGCACAAACAGATTTTTCCCATGTTATTATGGCAACTGAAGGTTGCCAGAGAACCTGGGAGAGTTTACTGTAAAATCTGTCCCAATAATTTGCATATGAATAATTTACCAGCTGGAGAATGCAGGCATTTTTCAGCATGGTGTTAGAAAAACTCCAAAATTTTTAGTACAGCCCTGAAATGCTGCTCCAGAAAGATATTTACTATTCAGCAATGTGTGTCCACTTGATGGCAGCATAACCACGCTGCTTGCTCTGCTGTGGTGCACACACACAGGCTCACCTAGGCTGAAAATACTGATTCTTATATTAGCATTAAAACTGTATGTGCAGATGAACACACGTTAGCACAAATTCTGCTCTTCCGTGAAGGACTTGGATTAGCAACCTAACCATTTTGTCCTCCAGAGCTATTAATTGAACATAAAACCAGTTGACCAGAAGATACAGTGCTGCTTTTGAGAATTTTAATGGGAAAGAGAGTTTGTTTGTTTATTTGTTGTTATTTTTTTTAAAGGGAAAATAATTCTGTGAGAAATGTGTGGGTTCTCAAGCTCTGTCTTTTCCACATGTTGGTTTGGTATTGTGCCCCTGAGCGACAAGTGACCAGCAAATCTATGATTTAAAATGAATCCTCAGTTTTCCATCAGCCAGATGTCTAGAAGGGAACATTTCTGTTCAGTATGAATGTGTTTTTTCTTATCTCTTGTTTATGTCAATGTGTTTTAGGTATTGTATAAATATTACAAAACTAATTAGAAATGGTGAAGACATACAGGTACGGATTTCCTTTCACTGTGTTAGACTTGCTGCATTTTATTTTGTATTCAAGCTTCAAACTGCCTGAAGCTGGGAAAAAAAAAAAAAAAAAGTAATTTCTTTACATTGAGCTGAATCTTGCAGAGTGATGAAAATCTGCTGTGGTGGCTAGGACTCTCAGCTGCTTTTCGTCAATTCAGATTTTGAGAGAGCTGGAGAAAATAGGGATATGTGAAGCAAAGGGCCCTTTCCTGAGGATAATGGCAGAATTCTTGTTTAAACACCAAGTCTCTTGGTTCCCATTGCTCTGTTTTGGATGCACATTGCCCCATTTCTCAAAAGTTGTCCTTCAAGGAACCAAGATTTGTTGTTTTGAAAAATCCAGGGCTGGAGTTACTCAGAGGGAGAGAAAGGCATCAGAGGAGACTGTGGTGTACCACGTTCAAAACGGGCAATTATGACCTGTCCAAATATAGTCCCTATGTAGATTGTGTGACAATGGCCTATTCTGCTGGGCATTGAAAAGTGGGCAGAGCCCTGCAGAGATCTCCATCACAGAGATGGGAACTCGCACAGCAAGGGCAGAATTGATTAAAAGACAAAGCCCAAACCAGAACCTTGGATGTCCTTGGATGGGGGGGATGCTTGCTTGGACTTTGAGGAACTACAAAAGGTACAACTTTAGTTCCAGGTCTGTGCTGAACTTAGAGGCAGACCCACCTTCCCTTTCAGGTTAGCTGGTACAATTCCTGCCAGATTCCTTTGTGTTCCACCTGCTTTATAGGCATGAAGCAGCAGGGTTGGCATGCATGGATGGGGTGACTGAACAGAACCCAGAGAGAAGCAGCACCCTGACAGGTGCCGCCCAAGCACCCAGGGAAAGCACAGATGCCTTGGTGACTCTGTCTCTGCCCAATCTGCTTCTGAATCTGGGGGCTTTGAAAGTACCTGGTAGATGCTGAAGAATTGTTATGACTCTGCTGCCTTTTTTTTTTATTAGGGGAGGATAACGTTACAGTAGACTCCCTGGTCATTTCACTTAGACTGAAGTTAATATCTTCATCTGCCCAATCAGATATACCACCCTCTGAAGTACATTATATTTGTGCTGAACATCCGACTGCCAGTGGGTAATCTAAGATACACTGTGGTGTAATGCACTGGGCAGGGTGGGTGGGATTCACCTAATTCTCTTCATCTGTAATGTTGGTGACTGCAGCTGAGCCTCTTGGCTCAGATTTGCTCCCAATGCAGGAGAAGGAATTTCTTACAGAGTTAGAAGTCTGTGTTATTTCAGATGTCTACTTCAGTAGTGAAGTTAAAAAAGGCTCATTTTTCTCCACTCTCACTTTAGGGATTCTTGTTGATTTTTTTTTTCACAGTGGCAGATGAAGGAATACAGCTTAACTGATACCTTTGTTTAGACACATAAATCCCATCTTAGTTATTTCCTTTGGTGTTTCTCCATACTTGTGTAGCCTGGAAAAGGGTAGTGTGCCAGCAACCTAAAGGTATGGAATGTTCTGGCCAGCAGCTGGTCCTGTAGCTGTTTTGTGGAGGATTCACACAGTTTCCTCTCTGTGCAACATGAAGCCCAAGGTTGGGCAAGTGTGCAGTCTGAACACACATAAATTTGAGTCAGTCCTCCACTTTTGTCTAGATGGGTGTAGGAGGGAATATAGTGCATCATAAGAGGAACTCAAGAAACAAATGTCACTAGGAGGTTCGGCCCTTCCTTCTCGGAGGTTGAACTGTAACAGGTGATTATGCTGCAGCAGATGCTAGCACTGGTGGTGGTATAAATAACAAACAGATGGTAAATTGAGGCCTGTTTAATGGCTATTTATGGTGTTAAACAGCTGAGGAATCATAAGACTCTTTCCCTGGAGCAGTGAAAACCCGCAGTCTGACCCTTTACCTGGCCCTTCATGGCTGTATTGATCAGAAACATACAGCATTTCAGAAGCAAGGCCAAAAAACCCCAATAATATCCTGCTTGGATGGCTGAACAACCTTCTTCATGGACCAGTAAGGTGCATACACATAGGTATGTGCATGTTTCCCTGTGAAAGACCCTCTCACCCCAGTCACTGCTTCCCCCTTTTGCAGAGGTGTGGGGAGCATAAATGTTACACAAAAGACAGGAGATTATGAGGAGTAACCTTGGAGGTGGACCTGAGATGGATAAGAGGAAGCTGAGATTAAAAACAAGTGGTTGAAAGTGATGTTTTTGAGCTCTAGGTCTGAACTGTGGAAAATAACCAAAGAATTCAGTATTTTGGGTTGCTGGGTCATAATCCTTCCTACCTACCTACCTTGCCATGTCTGTGCATCCCAGTGTTGATGTGAGAGAGCCCAAATGGGGTGGTACTGCCCATCTGGTGTCTGCTCCTCCTCATCCCTCCCCCTACCCTTACTTTATGAATCCAGATAATTTTTCTCAGTAGAAAATACCCCATGTAGTTTATGCCTGTCCATAGAAATATAAAAGGGTGTGTGAACTGGGAGGAAGCAAAAGGATGTCTGTGCAGTGAGGTAGCCTTCATGGAGGAGCACATGCCATACTGACAGGCAGAAATGGAAAAACAAAAGCCCTTTTGGACAGTCAGAAAACCTGCGCTCATCAAGCTGCCTAGCAGGTGATATGAAAATTGGAGGATGGCTGCACTGTGTCCATCA
The DNA here is from genome assembly GCF_001522545.3 of Parus major. NCBI lineage: Eukaryota > Metazoa > Chordata > Aves > Passeriformes > Paridae > Parus > Parus major. Next base: position 31,749,084 of record NC_031768.1, read on the forward strand.
CAGTCCTTAGCCTTCATCAATTAGTGTGCTTTCTATGCTCCTTTCTCTCTTACTCGGGTTTTCTGCCACTGAAAGCAAAGGTTGGATGTGCAGTTGACTGGCACCAAGTACTGTTGTTGCTGGCTGGTTCTGCCAGTAGCTGGGACTGGCCTCTCTTGAGAGCCAAAAAGAAGCTGATGCTTCAGTGTTACTCAGCATTACAAGAACAGCTGTACTTACTGCAGTTAGCTCCTCGTTGAATTTGCTGTCAAAAAGCCATGCAGATAAGGAGATTATAGTCAAAATGTGTAGCATGGGCAGACTTAGGGAATGCGTGGCCTGGCAAAATGAAGTGTGGGCTGGTTGAGATGTTGTTTCCCATTTCACCTGCATCAACAACTTCATCAGCTTCTCAGCATTGCTAGAGCTAGCTAGATTTTTGGCTTTTAATTCAAGAGTTCACTAAATAAAGAAGCTCCTGCAGAGAAGTTTGGAAGCCTTCTTCATGGGGTGCCAAAAGAGAATTCATCATGGATAAGGGATCATAAAGAAGAGAAAGCTTGGAGAAGTTTTTAAGTGAAATTATCCAGTAAATGGGTGTGATACTGTGCAGAGCATAACCATTTTGATCTAAAGTTTCTTTAGGAAAGTAAAGTTTTTAGGAGGAGAACCTGAAAAAGGAATTGTCTCAAAAAGTTTGGGGTTTTTACTGCACCAGTTAGTCTGATAAAAAAACAGAGCTGAACTTAATCAGATAACTTGCATGGCAAGGTTTGATAAAGCGGGTCACTGCTTCATCCATTGGTTTTATGCACTTAAAAGAAGTACTGGAGAATGAAAGGTATTACCTCTACTATGAACATCTGCTTTGCGATTCTTTCTGTAAACTCCCAAATCCACATCATAGAACTTGTGTGTCCTGATGGTTATTTCATTACCTTTTTCTGTTTTTCCTGTTTCTAGAGGCTGAACATCTCCCCTCCCCTAAGAGTATGCTCTGGGTATGTCAATTTACTCCACATGCAGGGAGGAGATTCTTATAGTTTATCTTATAGGTCATTCTTACAGTTTTTGAGATCAATTCTACCACCTCAGATCATGTCACAATAACTTTGTCTTCAACAGTTCATCTAGGCAATTAAAGTCTTGTTTCACACTTCAGCAGAAGCTATGCTGAGGATTTTGTTTGCTTGAAATGAGAGTTTTGCTGTTAAGTACACCATGCACCTGAATTATGTATTCACAGCTGCCAAAAGCATCAATGACTGGAACTCTTAGTCTTCCATAGTCCCTTCCCTGTAGCATTTTAAAAGACATTTCATTGTCACATAGCACATCTCAGCATCATAGGAAAGTTGGGACATATGGTAGTATTCTTGTCAGAGTGGTTATGAAGGTGAAATGGGCTAAGACAGAAATTTCTGCAGACCACATCACTCTAGTCTTAGCTTTACTTTCTGTTCTCTGTTCACTTTATTTGGTGTATTCCAAAGAAATCAGTGTTTGTAAGTAGGAAGCAGTGGTGAACTGCCTCCACATCCCACATGGGCATGCAGATCAAGACCCTGAATCTGTATTTTGGCCTTTTTTCCAACAAAGTGATGGAAATTCATGAGCAAAGCAGTGTTTGAGTTACTAAGAATAATTACTTCTCTCCCCCTGAGCCAGGCTGCCGACAGTTACCCAGCCAGGGGCAGGTTTCAGGGTGACTCTTACAGCTATTGTGTTTCCATGGGTGAACACCTCTCCACATTCCAACACTTCTTTGTGGTGTTCTCTAACCCACTACCACTAGCAGGGTTTGTTAGGACTGTATGGCAAGTGCTTCAGAGCCAAAAAAGGTCTTCATGTATATTTATATGTGTGTCTGTGTGTGTATAGTGTGTGTGTATATGTGCTTGTATATGCATATATATGTGTGTGTGTATATATATATATATATATATATATATATATATATATATATGCTTATATTGGCACATCACATTTACTTCAAGAACACAGGGAGACATCATTTCCCTGAACTATACACTTACTGTGCTGGGACCTGAAACAGTCTTGCTTTAAAGCCTTTTGAAAGAAATAGCAGTTTGGTGATTGAAGTGTTCCCAAGACATCCTCAGAGTGGGAGAACACCTGAATGGTTGTGGCACCAAGGTCAAATGAGTAATTTCACAAACCTAACCATGTGCTCACAGTTTGAAAAAACAACCCAAACCATGAACTCTATCATTCTCCTGACCCCATGTGTGTCAGAGGGCATACTGGAGATACCACAAGGGCTCAAATCATTCTGCTGAGGTCTGACTGGAGCAGGTACCCTAGGAAGCTTCTCCTGGAGTTGGCTTCTGAAAAGTGTCTGACCCAGCCCTGAAGTCTCCTTTCTCAGGGAGCCAACAGGCCCACTGGAGTGGGATGTAGCCTGGCTAAAGGCTGGATCCACCTAACTCCTTTTTGACATGTTGGGGAGAGAGATTGTGGTAGGTTTAAAGCAAATATTTTGCCTTTTATTAAGGAAGAAGGCTGGTCTCGTGCTGGGAAAGGCACTTGGGCACACCTGAGCACCATAGCAGGTAATGCTTGCCAGCACAGCATTTAAATGCTCCCTTTAAACAGGGGTAAGGGTACTGCACAGAAATAAACAACTAAGAAGATGGAGCTGGTTTGAGGATTAATTTGGGGATTTAGTACCAACAAAAGTTTTCCTGTGTCCCCTTCATCTGTAACTCCTATTATTCAAAATTTATCTTAAATTAAGTTCTCCCAAAAGCTGCTGGTAACTCTGCCTTTCTGCTCCCCTCTCATTCTAGAGCTCTCTGTTTTAATTTGTTTTCATATTAAAGTTAGTGGGTGATAAGAAAAAGCGAGGTTTGCAGCTGTCTGTGGCTCCCTGGGCAGGTGACTGCCCTCACCTCCTACCTGGCAGCTGCAGATAGTGTTGGGAAATGTTTCCTGCACTTACAGAGTAGGAGAAGGATGCTCAGTTCCCCCTCTCTTTACCCACAAGTAGGAACAGATGCTCCTTGCATTGAGGAGATCATGGGAACAGCTGGGGAGTCCCTGCAGTGACCTAAAACAGGCTCTTTCAGGCCAGGGTGCCCCCTGTCCTGGGGACTGCTACTATGGGTTTCTCACCTCACCCTGAAGCTCACTTACTCCAATTGTCTGCCTCCCTAATATCTGAATTTATTTCCTTGACGCATCCTTGATTTTAACACCTCCTTCTTTTCCTTCTTGCTAAAAAGGAGCAATCTCTTGAAAGCATTGTCATGCTTAATTCCCTGGTGGAAATGGTTGAAGGTGACTTTTCTGAAGTGAACAAGTCTTGCTACTTGCTGCTTTTCTGCGATATTTTTTTATGTGTCTTGAAACAGAATGTCAGTAATCACTTAATGTTCTTAATGTAACAGCTATACATAATGAAGCCTTGCTAAAGCTTTCTTGTACAATTATAGGTGATAGATTAAATAATTTGTATACCTAACATTTTTTTTTCAGATAGTTAAGGTACAGAATAGTATTTTGTTGGTTGATTAACACTTGGATAGCAAGTGTTAATAGTGTGAGTGTTTTGAGCATTATGAGAACAAATTTTTGTCATTAAGAAATCGGCAACTATAATCAGGTTTTTCTACATTTTTTGGGTGAATAGTGGCCCCACTCAAGTCAGGGAGAATTTTACCATCATCTTCAATAAAATCAGAGTTTCATTCTCCTATTGCAAAGAACCCTTAACAGCCGTTTATAATCTTGTCATAGACCCTGTTTGAGTGAAACTAATCACACAGGGCTTTTATTAAGACAGAATTATGGTGGAGGAGGGAAGCTTTTAAAAGCTTCTCTTGGAAAGAACTGCCTTTTCTGTGCTGTGACAGAAAAATCCTGGTTTGGTGACTGTCTTTAGCTCAGATAACTGTGCTGCACTGGGCACAGCAAGATCATTCTGGAGTCACCATGTTAAAAGGATTAGGCAAATGTTTCATATATGCATGCCCAGGCCTCCTTTTTCTTCCTTAAATAAATGCAAACTGGGAGTAAGTAAGTTGTAATCACAAAATACACTGTATTGAAATGGACCTAAAAGGAGCATCAAGTGCAATTCCTCCTGCATGGAACCATTCCCAACAATCACCATGTGTTCAAATGCTTCTTGAGCACTGTCATGCTGGTGCTGTGCCCACTTCCCTGAGGAGCCTTTTGTAGTGCCCTGCCCTCTGGGTGAAGAGCCTTTTTCTGATAGCCAAGCTAAACCTTCCCTGACACTTGAGGTCATTCCCTTGGGTCCTGTGTCACTGGTCACCACAGAGAAGAGATCAATGCCTACCTCTTCTCTTTCCCTCACACAGAAGTTGTAGGCTCCCCTCAACCACTTCTCAAACAAGCTTCCCTTCAATGCCCTTCACCATCTTCGTTGCCCTCCTTTGGACACTCTCTAATAGTTTTATATTTTCCTTATATTGCAGCACCCAAAACTGCACACACAATATTCCAGGTGAGGCTGCCCCAGAGCAGAGCAGAGCAGAGCAGGACAATCCCCTCCCTTGCCTGGCTGGTGATGCTGTGCCTGATGCACCCCAGGGCACAGCTGGCCTTCCTGGCTGCCAGAGCACACTGATGACTCATGTTCAGCTTGATCAGGACCCCCATGTCCCTTTCCATGGTGCTGCTTTCCAGCATCTCATTCCCCAGTCTGTCCATACATTCTGCCCCATCCCAGCTGCAGAATCTGGCACTTTGTCTTGCTGAACTTCATACTGTTGGTGATTGCCCAGCCTCTGATTTGTTCAAGTCTCTCTGCAGGGCCCCCCAGCCTTCATCTGTGAATTTGCGTAGTATCCCTTCCAGTCCTGCATCCAAGTCATTCACAAAGATGTTGAAGAGCACAGGACCTGTGACAGAGCCCTGCAGAGCCCCACTAGTGACAGGCCACCTGTCTCCTGTCATCTTGTTCAGTGCAACCCTTTGTGTCCAACCCCTGAGCCAGTTGCTCCCCCCTCACATGATGTGTTTATCCAGCTGTGTGCTGGATATTTTTGTCCAGAAGAATACTGTGAGAGACAGTATTAAAAGCTTTATGGAAATCCAAAAAGATGACATCAGCCGGCTTCCCTTGATCAACTAGATGTGTTACCTTGTCATTAAAGAAAATCAGGTTTGACAAGCATGAAGCCATGCTGGCTGTGACCAAGGACTGTGAAATAACCAACTATGTAAACTACAATATACAAAGGGTCCCTAAGCTTTTTCACAGTGTTAAAAGCCAAAGTGTGCAAATATCACTGCTGGTGATATTTGAAGGAGTAGACACACATATCAATTTTTTTGAGACTCCTGTGGCTATGATCTGAATCTATAGTTTGTACTCTGCATCTCAGAGCAAATCTGTATGCAACAGCCCATGCTTCCAGCCCCCAGAGTGTAGATGTCTGCTGTGCTGCTTTTATTTCTGTATGCAGTAGAACATCCAGTCTCTTTGAACCAGGAGTCAGTTGAGTGACTTTGTTTTTCAGGTCCTCACACAGTTACAAAAACCAGTTCCTGTTGAGCACAGAGCACCTACAGAAATTCAGGGTGGTGACATTTGTGCTGTGAATCAGAACTCGCAGTCAAGCTTTCTTTACAAGTTTTCTGTCAAGTTTTTTGTCACATTGGCCATTACAAGACACTTAACAGCCTTGGGTAATGCACACTTTTGTAAGAGATTTCTAGGAGAGTGTTCACTGAACATATAAAAATCACCTAAGAGGCTCAACTGCATCATTCTTAATAGTATGTAACAAATAGTTAGAGCTAGTTAATTTGTTCAAGATGTCCAGACTAGGACTGGTCCTAGGATAGGAGCATGGGGAAAAGAAAGAATCATGCAGATATCATTGATATAGAGCAAAAAGAACTTTTTTTATCCAAAGAATTCATGCTAATGAAGGAAAGGCTGTTCCCAAGCACATTAACAGCTCCTAAACTTGGTTCTCCCTACCCCCAGGATAGGCCCAGAAGACTGTGGCAGGCAGCACCCTTTTAAGGGATATTCTGCCTTTTTCCTCATCACTGGATGAGGAATTCAGAGGGGACAGAGGAGTAGCCCTGGCGTCACAAGAGTTTTTGTGGCTTCTGGGTCAGGTGGTGGCAGCCGGATGCCCTCCAGCCTTATCTGCTACCCTTTTATTTAAGACAGGCAAAAATAATTTCTGGAGGGACTTAATTAAATTCCACTAGGTCACAGTCTCTCTGCAACTCATCTTCACTTCTCTTCCACATTTATAGTTGATGTATGTCTCCAGCCTTCCTCATTACACACAAGGGTTATTTCCAGAGATACAATTCATAGGAGAGCCAGATGAAGCAGAAGGTCTTATGCATAATTCTGCACTGAATATTCCTTCACTTCCTGGTTCTACACCTGTGGTCTTTGTAAGATGGATATAGGCATCCCCTCCTTCGATATTTGCAGATGACAAGTGTGTATATTAAAATGTTGTCAAGCTGCTGCTCTGAAATGACATGCCTAAACTGTTGGTAGATAAAGAGACAGGAGATGGACTGCAGCAAAACATGCCGGCTTTCTTACAGGCTCCTGGAGCAAGGTTTCTGAATTTATCAAGAAGGTTAAATTTGCAGTGCTTAACACAGAAAATAAAATGATGCATTGGAGGGATGGCAGCCTGGCTTTCAAGCCCCCATTAGAGTGATTTTTGTGAAAAGGGTGTAAGTTCTGGGCAGGATACTACTAGAACCAGCTTATTAAATTCATCCACACACCACTTTTGGTAACTTTGGCTTTGCTGGCTTTGGTGCCCAAGGGCAGTCTCCACCGCAGACAACTACCTATCTGAGTGATCTTAAAATATCATTCACAAAAATACAGCTCAAGAACAGTTTTGCTGAAGTGCAGGCATCTCAGGCCTCAGTATTTTCTATATTGTATAATTCTGTCTGTTCTTACCAAATGGTAAATTACGCCTGTTCTGAACTGGATTTCTTTTTCTTTGGTTTTCTATGGCATATTATCTTTACATTTTCTATTACTCTGTGCGTTTTGCTTTTTTCCCTTCCTGTTTTCCAGGTCATCCTCAGAATATGATCTCTAGCCAATGATACTGTTGCATTTTCTGTGCTTATTTTGCCATTTCCAGCCTCTGGAACAGCTCCAGAATTTGTGTGTGTTAGCAGAGTGGAGCTGTTTTCCCCAGTTTATTGTCTGTGTAGCTGTAGTGCCCTGGCAAGGCATCCCCGTGTTGTACAGACATGGACTGGCCAAGCACTGTGCCATCTGTACACAGATTATTTGGGCAGAAGTTCTTGTGGCACTCTGGGATGCTGATAAGAGGTGGCTGTACATATAGCCAGTATATATGGTTCCATGTTGCTGTAGTGATAGGAAAGCGTACTTTCACATGCTGGTAGTAGGGTGTTGTGGATTTCTTTGGAGATTTTCACTCCCCAAGCAATACTTTGGGTAGGAACCAGGCTGCCCTTCAGTAGAGCCCTGTGTCACCCTAGCACCAGGCAGTCTGTAGAGCCTTGGATGTCTCTGGGATGTTTCCTCTGAGGTGGAATAACAGCATAAAATGAGAAAGCCATAAAGATATTCATAATGTAAAATGAGATTTTCATTCTCACTATCCTGAGCAAACTGTCTGTATTATGCAAATATCAAAATGGCATAAACAACAGATTTTCCTTGTGCTAGGAGCAAGTTTTGGCTCTCTTGAGATATTTGATATATTTGATGCATTTGTTATCAATATAACTGATATTACACTGCTCAGAAATTTACCTCTGACTATTCTTAGTCTTCAGCTTGATTGTCAGTCATGCAGAACATCCATTGGAAACATCTCTATTTGCCTAAAGGTCTTTACTTTCCTAACCCTATGTCCAGTCTAGATGAAATATTTCCACATAGTGGCTGGGGAGTCCAGGATAGAATTGCTTCCCTAGGCAGTATGCAGGGTAAAATTACCCTGTTGTTTTGCCTGACAAGATGCCCAGGTAATTCAGTGTGTTGAACTGAAATGGACTCCAGTACCACGTGATTTCCATAGAAGTTAACTATAGTGCTGTATAAAGTGATGCATACGTATCCTTGATTATATATAACTTTATATATAGCTATAATTAGCTATATTTATTAGTTATATTATATACTTTTATCTGTAAATATTTAATGGATTTAAACAGTTGTATCTACCTATAAAGTCAGTGATTCTTTATGTTTCTAACAGTGCTGTTTGACCCAGGAGTCAAATTCCTAGTCCAGTTGTAGAATGTACAGAGAACAGGTAAGTGTAAGGTGTATGGCAGAAACTCCATCACAGGAGTTTCTTCACATAATAATGAGAAAGAATGATCTTATTGGGACAGCCTACATAGATAAAATCATTTCACATGTCTCAGGGTTACTAGGTAATGCCTAGGGCATGCACACAGAGTGGTCCACCTGGCTTATCCCATGTGCAGTTAGACAGGGGGTTGCTGTGATTTCAGCAGGAGCAAGGAGCCTTCAGGAAAAGCGTGCTTGTGTCAGCATTCATGTAATGCAGTGAGGGGCCTAAAGGAAAAGTGCAGGGGGAAAAAAAATAATGTGTTTTCTTTTTACTCCCCCACAGATTGACCATCTCTGCTGAATGTCCCATGCAGCTTGAAGATTTCCCCATGGATGCACATGCTTGCCCATTAAAATTTGGAAGCTGTAAGTTCTCTTCTGGAACAAGAACTAGAAAAATACCATTTTCTGGCTTCTCATGTTGAGACATTTCTAGTACAGATCTTTCACCTTCCCTCCCAGCCCTCTCCTTTTTCTTTAGCATCCCCATTCTTCCCCCCTTGCTGCTACCCTGCTGCTTCTTTTCCATGACTGTGCTTTATCTGAGCCTTCTGCTTTTCAAGTCATGCCTGAATACTCCGAGATAAACGGTCAGTTGATGGGTGATATGTCTTGTATATCCACATCAAGTGTAAAAACTACTGTTAGATGGAGTTCTAGATGCAGACAGCTGAATTGATAACTTGGTTTTCTGTTTGGAGTAAAACAGAGCTTTCACTGGACTGATCAGATTGATGTGCAATTATTATGGTATTTACATGAATCAGACTGCAGTGCAATATCTGCATCGCATATATTAAAAGAGATCTAGAATATTAAAAGAGGAAATATCTTTCCATTTGGCTTTAATAAATCCAGTCCTGTATCCTGTTACATGATGTTTAATACACATGTATTTGTATATATGCACACATTATTCTAAACTGTATGCCGAACGATGATTTTTCCTCAATTCCAAGCCTCTAATCCACCACACTGCTGCCTTGCCAGAAGCTTACTTTAAAAATATCCCCAGGGAATCAGATGGTTATATTTAAAAACAAAGCTCTTAATTAAAGTACAAATGAGGCTACTGCAGTAGACTTTTTTTTTTTTTTTTCAATTTTGGTAATCAAATCAGAGCTTCCAGGTGCAATCATTGTCTCTGAAGACTTTTGGTAATTACCAGGCAAGGCATTTTGCTAGCCCCTGAAGCCACCTAACTCCAGCATTTTGCAATGTTTTTCAGCCATATCAATTTAGAGTCACTAATCCTAGCAAGATTAAGCTTTGCCTTTATCGTCTGTATCTGCCCTGATTTAATACTGACTATACATTGTCTTCTAGTGATCGTACTAAGAAGTAAAAACACTGTTTACAGTAACTATACCACATTACCAAACTTAAGATGAACTGATTTTCTTTCCCTCTTCCAATTCAGATGGATTCTGTTGCATCCAAATAGCCACCAGTATTTTACAAGGTCACTGCAGGTTCAAGTGTGTTCATTGACTTCAGCAGCATTAATTTACAGCAAAGCCAATATAAATCTGAAGGTTCAGACACCTTTGCATTCCACTTTAAAAAACATGTATGCAAATCACCCATTTAATTCTGAACTTGAAAATGGGAAAACATCTCACAGGAGATTGTAATTGTTTATACACAGGATTAAACAAAAGCCACTGGAAAGAATTAATAAGACAAAGAAAAAGAAGTTATCCTTCCTGGTATTACATATTATTTACTCTATCAATAGATTAAGTTACATCTGTTGATTTCTAGTGTAGACTACAAACCTGGTTTGTTTCATAGTTCTGTGAAATCTTGCAAAATATGCAATACTAAAACATACATATTTAAACAAAGAGCCTGATGCTGCAGAGATCTGAAGCTCAACCTTAAATGGAAGTTTGTTTCCATGTATTAGTAGATTAGGTGCAGTAAATTACAGGTTCTACCTCTCCACATAGTAAGACCAAAAAAAAAAAAATAGCATCCCAATCAAACGTGTGAGTGCATGAGATAACATTACAAGATAGGCTACAAATGCTTAGGAGTGCCCAGTAATCTGTCTGAATGTAATTATGTGTCCTGCTAGTGCCAAATGCATTACATGTTAATCACCTCTTAGCACAGAGGTAATTTTAATCGGTGTCAAAACCAGCACTAAGGATTTCTATTTCAGGCCTGAGAGGGGTGAATAGAGTTTTAGTTTATGCTCCTTGCCATGCTCAGAATAAAATCCTAGAATACATTTATAAGGTATTACAAGTCACCTTTAAGTTCTTTGATAGTGTGTAGACATGGAACCATTTGGTCTGTGCTAGCCACACCACTGGCCTCTGCAGTAAGTAAATATATAGGGACAAGCTATAGACAATCTTTCAGCCTTCAGGGAATATCTGTATTACTGATCTGACAGCTCTCTAGTAATTTATTGGCATTTAATATGAATATGTTTGTACAAGTAGCAGCCAGTAAGTCAGAGTTTATTGAACTAGTCCAGGTGTATTTAGGAGAGGACAATATTTATTCCTTATTTACAGCAGTATGGGTTTGCATTGAGTCACCTCCAGGCTTGCAGCAAGATAAAACCTACAGGGGAATATGATACATAAGCACATACCCTTTTTGCTTTAGCTTTCCTCACTGTCTTTCCCGAAAGGCTTTATTTTTTTAATGGTCTTCTTTCCAAAAAGGTTTTTGAAAAGCCTCAAGGAATAGCATCAAAGTAAATGTTAAACACATTATCAATGGAGCTGGGAGGGTGGAGAAGAAACTGGTGTTAGCCAGTCTGAAGATGAAGAGAGCAGGGCAGCAAAATGAAAGAGCTGGTACACAGCAGATCAGCAGCAGAAAGGATGCTGAGAAGTGATCATGGTTGCAGCAGAGGCAGGAGCAAGTTATTAATTTTCTGGCTGCATGAGAGTTCAGTATGTTTTCTATAATTCAGCAGGAAAAAGGCAAAAAGTGCCTGGTGTTTTCTTCATTATGAAAAAGAAAATTAATCTTTTTCACATAAATAGAGGTAAATGTTGAATTCTTACGTCCTATTTGACTGATTTCTTGGTACATTAGAATTGTGGGAGATTTTATGGGCCTAGGGAACATGATGCGTAGCAACAGAATATTTCGTAGAAATAATTAAAAGCCTGGTCAAATACACAAAATGTGATATAACGTTACCTGTGCATGCCACCAGCCTAGATACCTGCTGAAGTGGTATTTAACACTGTATAGTAGTAGTATAGTGTAGTGAAATGGCATGTAGTGAAAAAGACAGAAGTTCAGGGACAGATGGAAATGAAATGACCAGAGCAGGTTTTAGTTGTCCTTCTCGTAAGTACAGCTCCCTACTGCTCCAAGATGGCAAGATCAGGTTGCTCTGCTCCAGGGGTACATGCATGCAGGTACTTTTCCTGCAGAATTGCATCCCTGATAAGGGTCAGGACACCTGTAGAAATTATCCTGCAGAAGTCTCATTTAGGGGGAGCTGGGGATGATGCATAAGCTCAGGGGTCTCTGCAGCAGGCTCTGCTGCCTTTGAATCCAGGGTGCTTGATGGGAATTGCTGTGGCAGTCTGCTCATTACCTCATGGTAGCATGGGAAGAGTGCTGCTTTCTTCCATGGCCAAATTTAGAATAACTTTCCATTGCCACTCTAGTGCTGACCTGTAGTCTAAATAACTTCACTGGTCAAGCAGGAGGTAATGAAAATTCCTGATGCCAGAAGCAGTTTCACTAGGAGCACCTTAACCCAAGAAATTTGATCTTAACCCCAGGCTATTTCTGGTGTGGGGAGGAAGAATTAGATAAAATAGCATGGACATTAAAGCTTTCTAGCTTTAATGTTTCACCTCTTCCACTGACAGTCCCAAAGAATACATTAAGAGTATAATTTAGTACAGTTTCCAAATGCCCATGTGTCACCAAGGTAGGTAAGCATCATTATCTCTAGGGCAGCTGGAACAGAGAAGTTAATTGTCTTTCCGTAAGGTCATGCAGCAAATCAGTGTCAGAAAAAGGATTAGACTCAACGTCTTTGGTTGGAGAGGCAGATGTCTAATCCACTAGACCATGAAGGCCTCTGCCCAGGCAACTGACTTAACTCCTAAATCTCATTTTACTCCTGTGTTAATTATATCGGTGTTACCTAGCTCACAGGGTTGCCCTGAAGATGAATTAGTTAATTGCTGTTAATTGGTGCTTTGACAATATCAAATACTGTAAGGTGGGGTCTATTTATGACAGCTGTCTCCTGAAGACACAGTGCCTGAGCCCGTGGGGTTATCAGTTCTTGTATCGTGGAATGGATACATGAAGCAGCTGCCCACTAGTCACTCAGCAGCAAAACTCTTTATTTTTAAAGTAGAGAGTTTAATGAATATTCTGAAAATAATGAGATCCCCAAGGAAAAAGAGGACCTGTGTTTATTCCTGATGAATTTCAAGTCAGCCACAAAGATAGCCAAGGTTGATCAGTGTTGATCAACAAGTGAGCTTTCCAGCTGTTGGTAAGGAAACAATTTGTAGTGTCTGGAACAACTTGTAGTGTCTGAAGATAGTAGCTAACATAGTTTATGTACATCTTCTTTTTTAACACCTCAAACAAAGAGTTTAACTTTTGATAAAAGAAAGTGCTATTTCTGTAGCAGGAGATATGCTTAAATTGCTTTCCTCTAATAAGCGTGGTGAAGTCAGAGTAATGAGGAGACAGTAACTTCACCCCTATCCCAGATTTTATTTCCACACTGAACATTAAGGCACTCATTGTTCACAAACTATCCATTCACTTGTAGCCACTGAGAAATTTCTCAAAAAAAACAAACGTATTTTAAGAAAACTTCCCTGATATTTCCTTACAGTGCAGAGAAGGCATGGAGGTGAAGGCATCTACAGGGTTTTTCTTAATTTTGTACTTTTCACCATTAGCACCTGCAAGAGCTTCAGGAAAACTACAAGTATGAGGGGAGAACTTGAAAACAGTGTCCTTCTAAACAGACTTTAATTCTGGTTTAGTAAAATGTGATAAATAATGTATTCGGCCTCTCAAAACCCCTGTGTAAAAGTCTTGTATAAGAATATAATTAAATGAATAATAAATAGAGAGAAATGTTAATTTTAAGAGACTTTGAGAAGTGGAAATGGCTCTTAGGAAGCTTGTCATAGGTTGCTCTCAGGGACAGCTGGAACCGCAATCTCATATGTAGAGGCGAAGTTGTTTTACTACTTGTCCCTACAGCTGGGGAGAAGAGGCTCCTTGAATTTATTCCTGAGAGCAGAGATAGTCAGCACAGCTTGTTGACTCTGCTGGGATGTATTAGTGCCTTCCTTGTGAAGACACATGGAGAGAGAGACAGGGAGGACCTCTGTGAAATGGTGAGCAGCCGAATTCAAGACTAAGTTTTGATTTTGTGATTTAAGGCAGAAGTCAGTTATTAGAAAATGGATAGGTTTGGTGGTGTTCTGCTCACTAAGGTAATATCTTTGTTTTTCCTAAGGTTTACCACTGCTTCCTTAGACACCTCCATTGCAATGGATATTGAATTACTAAAATAAGGTATATTAAAACTAAGTATTTCTAAGACATTTGATCTGTTTTTCTTCTCTCTCTTTCAACCCTCTATTACTCCCAGCTACCAACCACCTTTTTAGTTAGCATACTTTTCCCCTTATTTTTAGCTGTTTACAAGCTAGAGCTCTAGCTTTTGGCAGCATCAAAAAGGCAGTCTAGACAACTGTGTTGGACTACTGTTGTAGTTCTACTTAAGCATAGCTAGCTAGTAAAACACAGCCACCTAGCCTAATTTTCTGTGGAGCTCTAAGAATGAACGGAGGGGGTGGACACTGCCTAATGGTATTGCTGGTTTTTGCCTCTATTTTCCTTGGAATCATGGGCAGATGACTTGTCATGGGGCTGCGTTGTTAAAAAAAAAATAAAATAAAGCAGAATGAGCACAGGAATTTGGTCCTATCAAAAGCTTTATATTGACAGCAAAGCTCTAGGGAATGGATGTGACGGATCTGTGACAATTTCAAATAGAAAATATGCCCCAGTTAGTTATCTGAAGTCCCTCTATGGCCATTGAAAGGAAATAAGTACTTCTGCAGTGAGGTTCATTAGAATTATTTTTGATATCTGCCTAAGGATAAGATGAATCATATTTTAGAAGTTCCTATTTTTTTTTGCAGCACTATCTCATGTAGATAACTGTATTATACCCTAGTCAGAGCAACTTAGAAGTCAATTTTTCTCTGCATTGCTAGCTCAGACATACAAAACCATACTTTGTTCAGAAGAAACAGTCATTGCTGCAGATTGGTTAGGTGTTACATTATATTGGTGGTGAGCTTTTCTATCTCTCCTAATGACTATTTTAGCTGTTTCTGCTGTAAGTCCCATTTTTCAAAGGATCTAAATGAAACAGTCAGTAGGGCTGTTTAATATGGAGACAACTTTACCACTTCTTCAAGCATCTTGTATGAGCTGTGCTGTTTCTTCTGCATTGAGTGAAGTGGGTTATAACAGCAGACACTTAAGCCTTCTCACAGGTGTTGCACAGAGCCTATAGTCATTTCAGATATATATGTATAGCAATATAGCTTCTTTAGTCCAGCATTCTGGGCAGTTTGGTCCCACAGTCAAGGTGAAGCAATGTAGCCCAGAACACCCAAAGGGCGGGAAATTCAAGAATGATGTATAAAAGAAAATACTGTAATATTCAAGTATTCCAGAGATGTAAGAAGATTTCTTAACAGGAATCTACTTAGAAATTAAAACACAGGGTTCTGGGCCTGGGCAATGTGGTGGGTTTCTGCAGTTGCTGCTGTTATAGGAGCCCATTTAGTTTTTTCTGTAAGTTTGACAAAAGGAAAAAGGGCTCCCTAAAATGATCAGATCAGTCAGTTTTTCTTCACCCTTTACAGTGACACACATCCAGGACTTCTTACATCCATCCAGGACTTGAAAAGGCTGAAGAAACTGCTAGTATATCCTTCAAGCACTTGCCGTCACTGTCACTATTTAACTTTCCAAAGACATTGTCATATATACATGGTTACTTTATGTGTGCACTGAGATAATTTTTAAAATGCTTTAAAACTGCAGCCCAGCCCTCTGGCTGTGTGATGGCTTTCCTGCAGAGCAGTGCCGGGCTCTGGGTCAGTCAGCTCCTACTTCTGGTCACCCACTGCATAGAAACCAGTGAGTTTTTCCCTCTTAGCTTCGTACCAGAGTGAGAAAGGGAGGTCAGAAAGAACAAAAGCCCATGTCTTGCAGCCAGCACTGAGCCCAGGCTGCAAGCTCTGCTGACATGCAGCGGCCGAGGGCTTGGCTCCCTACCAGCTGAGGGCAGTGTCCATGCAGGCAGGATCATCCTTAACAAAGTCCCTTTTTTTGGGTCAGTAGGGGTGCTTGCTGGGGGGTGCTGACAGCAGCTTTTGCTGCCCCTTGAGCAGCCAGCACTGAAAGGCTGCGCTCTGCCTGCCCTGGAAGCAGCCTCCTCATCATGAGGAAACTCACTTACTTGTGCTCTTTGGGGAAGAAAAGCTCAGCTGGTGGAGGTTTTGAGCTAAAGGAAACAAAAGTTCAGGCAGGGGTAGGGGTTGGTGTGGAGATACTCAGCAGTGGTGTTTTTGTCTCCCTGAAAGCGGTCTGGACAGGATTGTGGTGGAGCCGTGTGAAGATCCAGCATGTTCCGTGCCTACAAACATCAGCACACGTTCCCCGCTTTGGAGATTACAGCCTAAATTTAAAGGCTGCACAGCTGCCTGGTTACAGGGAATCAATATGAGTTGTCACCAATAGAAAACAACACGCAGAGACTGTGCTTAATATGCTTTAGGCTTTCAAATGGCCTTTGGGTGCAAACCTGCAAAGACATTGCCGGTCTCATAATGCCCCAGAAGGCAGCGCCAGGCCTACAGTTGCCAGCCGTGGATCATGGGTCTATACCACTGGCAAATGGGATATTGTTTGTAAGTGTGACAAATGGGTAGATACTGCTCCACTGCTTCACAAGCCAGGTTTTTAATGTCTCTTATTTTCTAAGGTGGCTGTTTCCATGGCTTGTAAGCATTTTATAAACATTTCTGGAATCATTCTCCTGATCCCCGTGTGAGGTTGGTAGGTCTCTGCTGCCTGCATTTTGCAGGTGGGCATAAAGGAAGCAAAGAGCAATTACAGTCTCTTCTGAGCAAAGATAGAGTGGTTCATTACTTGCTTTTATTGCCTCTGTCGTTATGGGTCCCTAGGTTCAATTAGAGCCTCCCAGTGCTACTGCAGTACATTAATGACAAAATTACTTGCCTAGGGTTTTTGGGGAAGGAAAAAAGCTGTAAGACGCTGCTTAAACTTGGATTTCAGTTTCTACTCTGGCAGCTCCTTTATGACACCTCAGTCTCTGGTGGGCCAGGAAGTCCTCCACCTAAATTGCTGGAACCTCATTAGCCTCCTCTCCTGCACAGAGAGCCAAGCTGTCATCTAGTACTGCCACAGTCCCAGTCCAGCTTCAGAGGAAACAGTTGTTTCATGTTATCCCCAATGAAGAAACAAGAAGGAAAGAAAACTGGTAAGAAAAGCCTGATAAGCCTTCTGCTTTTTCCCACTTTGCCATGGTTGCTCCTGAAAGTCTCCTCACAGCCAGCCTGCGCCAGCAGCCAGCCATTTTGCAGAAAACATCCTGGAGCTAAATATGTCAGCAAAGCTGGGATTCCTCTCTCCTAAATTTATATTTTTGTAGGGTAAATATATACAGCTGAGCTGATTGCTCTCACTGTCTTAGGGGAGAGAAGTAGATATTTTTAGGCTCAGGTTAATCTCCTCCTAAAATAGGTCAGTTGATGGCTGTAAATAAGGAGATGTTTTATATGTGCACAGAGAAAATGAGATGGTGAGCACCTTTGGATCTGGGTCTCTAGAGAGACTGGGAGGGGACAGTTCTGAAGAGAGGATGTGTGCCTGAGTACTCCAGCAGAGAGCAGGTGGAGTGGCAGTGCCCCTGGCAGCAACAGCTCACCTCAGAGAGGCTCCTCGTATCCATCACTGAGGCCAGGCACTTCGAACTGACGGCCTCAGGAGATTTTATCCCTTTCTCTGAAATACAGGGCTGCACTGTGCCCCAGAGGTCTATAATCCATCTTTGGAGGTTTAGATAACTGCTACTTTTTAGTGTAGGGAATAAGTTCTTGTAGTTGCAATTTCGAGGCAGTGTTAAAGTGTTTGAATAATAATATTTCAGCCTGCTCTCTCTGCATACCTATTGATTACACATTCACATAGTGCTATTAATGCAGCAGTACTTCTGAGATTTGTAAATGTCTTCATTAAGGGATAGGATTCAGAAACAGAGGTATATATTTAGCCGTGCAAGTAGTTCAGATCACTCTCAGCTGGATTCAGGCCATACAGATTTATAGGTAAGGGTGCTTTGAATGGTAAGCTCAGCAGATACACTAACTATGATGGTTGAGTCCTGATGCCACTTAAGTGGGTGAGAAGAATATCTGTGGATTACAGTGAGGTTACAGTTTCTTTCTATGATGTTACATGTGGCCAAAAATACCATGTTTGTAAAGGCACCCTCCACAACAAAATCAACTGAGTATTTTCTAAAATTCACTCTGCATTTCTCAAAAGAAGCTCCAGTGACATTCCTGCAGAGCAGGTCATGTTAGCTTTGCTGATATGAAGTGGCACCTTGCAAAAGGACAGGAGCACTGCAATCAAGGTAAAAGTACTATAAGCAAAGTGAGAAATACTGTCTTGCCACACTTTGGAGGATACTTTTGTTTGTCTTGCAAAAAGTGAATTAAATGTCTTAACATCATCCTCATAACCATGCTGTTTTTCCTAATGAAGTAGTTAATAAAAGTGCCTAATATTTTATTGTAAATTCAAACTTCATTAAGTGTTAGTACAGCATTCAAATTGGCTGGCTGGTGTGGAATTACCACATGCCTGGCCTAGAAAGACCAACATCAGGTCAGAAACATTCCTAGGATATTTAGCATTTAAAATATCATCTAGCACATCCCACTCTTCTGTTTCCCTAGTCCTCTTACAGTGGATATTTATGCCAGCCATAAAAGGGAAAAAGAAAAAAGATCAGAGGCTGACACACCAGATTTAACAAGTTCCATATGAAAAGCAGTTGTGTAGCTACCATTAAATGTGATGTAAAATCAGTTCTCAGGTTAGTTCTAGACTGAGACAGCTGCCACTAAACCTGAGAATAAAGAAAGAGGTTGTGTTACAACGACTGGCCTCAGTGGGGGGATAAAACGGGAAGAGGCAAAAGAAGGGAGGCATGATGCTCCCTAACATCAGCTCTCAGATGGAAGTAGGAGCCCTGGGGGGGGACCTGGTGCTGCTGGTACCTTGGAGCACTGGATGTGTAACATCCCCACAGGTGTAACATCCCCACTCTTTCAGTCAGCCTGTGGCAGGCATCCCACACCACGAGTGGCAGAGTTCAGTTATCTACACCTATGTGGCTGTTTGCTGTTTGGCATGCTCCATGCTGCACCATAGAAAAACATTTTCTTTGCTATTTTTTTCTCCTTTCTGACTGGAGCCTTGAGAATCTTCAATCCTGAAACACGCAGCTCAGTTCAGTGTGCCATGCCCAGTTTTTATTGCCTGTGTATCAGATTACACAGCAAGTGAAAACTCCCAGTTGCAATCCAAGTGCTTGGGAAGTAGATGCTCCCCTCTTACTGCTCCCCCATGGTATGGGTGAGCATGATAGGGCAAGAAAGAGCTGCTGTCACTGGTGATCATGATCACTCTTAGGAGCCATTCAATGTTACTCTGCACAGCTCTGAGCTCAGGGCTCTTCTTAAATGCTGCAATTGCATCTTGTGAAGGTGCTATGCCTGACTGAATTATTAGGACGACACTGTTAATTAGTATTTGTGTTACATCCATCATCAGTATGACTGTGGTTTAGTGTACCAACTTGAAAACAGTCAATTTATTGTATTAAAGAAGTCAACAGACTTGCCTATGGTAATCCTGAATCCAACCTCCAAAATCACAGTTGCTTTCAGTTTGTTTTGTTTTTTTTTTTTCCTTTGCTTTATATTTTTGACCTCAAAGTCAGGTCATGTTTAGACTTTTCTCCCATTAACTGGAACTTCTAAAATTACACAGGACCTTCCACCTGATTTCTTCCTTTGAAAAGCCAAAGAAAATGGCTTTTGCAAAACTGTGTGTCTCAACGTGAATTTGACAAACATCTCCAGTTCTGTGTGTTTCACCACCTTGTGGGTACAGTCTGTGATTCCATTTCATTTCCAAGCCAAATTTCTATTCCCACCTTCTCCTGAGGTGACTTGTAAATTATGTTCTGAAAGAGAATTATTTTTCTCTAACTTAGATCTCTATTTTTTTAGCAATGATCAGTGGAGTATATTAGTGTTGCCTAGTAATGAAGTCTCTTGAGACCTGTCTGGCACATTTTTCAGAGCATCCTATACTATTCCCTGCATAATGTGACAAGAAGATCAAACAAAACTGTATCAGGAAAACGTATAGAATACTACTTACATTACCAAATTGTATTTTTATTTTAATTTCAGGAAGGATAGAAATGAAAATTCTAGTGTAACTGGACTTTCTACTGCCTGTTATACAGCCAGTGGTGTACTGTAATTTTTTATGAATATGCTCATGAGTTTCATCAGTTTTCATGAATAATTTCCTCCTTGGATGTCCTCTATTGTCACAGACAATGATACTGTGTCATTCCAAAAATGTTTCCTTCTGGGCATTCAATTTTTACTCACATCTGGAACCATTCTGAGTGCATGGCCAATCTGAGCTTCCCAGTGCAAGAAGAATAGAGACTTTGTGGAGAGAATCCTGTTCAGGGCCACAACAATCACTGAAGGGCTGGGGCATCTCTACTGTGAGGGGAGACAGAGATCTTGGGCTGTTCAGCATGGAGAAGCTCAGAGGATCCCAATCCATCTGTATAAATAGCATGGATTGGGACTGCTCAGTACTTCCCACTGGCAGAATAAGGGCCAGTGGTCATTAAAAAGCATTAAATTCCATCTGAACAGAAGAAAACATGCTTTTACTGTGGGAGTGGCCAAACACTGGAGCAGGTTGTCAAGAGAGATTGATTGACGGTTGGCTACGGAGAATACCATGGAAATATTAAAAATCTGACTGGACATAGTGCTGGGAAAAATGCTTTTGGTGTTCCTGCTTCAGCAGGGTGTGGGACCAGATGATCACCAGAGGTATCCACCAGTCCCTGCCATCCTGTGACTCTGTTACATGAGTCTGTAGTCTCCTGTATTTGTACACTACACTTCTTTTGTACATTGGTACATTACACTTCTCGTGTATGATGTATTTTAAACCATGCATGCTGTTTGTCCATATGCTCTAAACTCAGGCCAGTTTAAATCATCAGTCTCAATTTTAATGATTTCAGGTCCCTAAAGTAATTGCTGTAACCCTAAAATTCTCCTAAGAACATCAGAATTCATCACACTATGTCAAAGTCTTTGTTTTAGGCTCTAAATCATTTAATATATGAATACATTTCTCTTAGTATTTAAATTGCTATTTTACATAAAAGTACAATTTTTATAAAAAATTATTTCCCCCAAGACCTTGACCATGCATATTAGTCCCATGTCTTGTTATTTTTATATTTAAAAGTACATTTTTACTGGATTTGTTTTCCATTTGCTCTTCCTATAGAATGATCTCATTTGTACGTCGAGTAATTCTTACAAAGTCATTTTAATGGGAAATTCCAATTACGGAGCTCAAATCTGGCCTGAGTCACATAGGCACAACTGTTGACAGATGCTTTGTAATGGGCTACAAAGTATTTATGCAAAAACCACAAGAAATCCAGCCTGACTCTTAGAATTCAAGCTGGTACATGATGGCTTAGTAGCAGCGCTGTTTTGCAGCCTGCAGGAGTCTGAGAGGCTGTAAATCTGGATCACTAGTGAGTTATGTAACAGCCTCTAAGTGAGTCAAATACATTAATGGTTAGATAAGATAGATATTTGTATGTGAATTCAGATTGTAATTAGAGTTTCTGAAAAAGCTGACAATTTATGCACATCTTCCCCAATCAACAGGCTTTGGCAGAGATTAGCAATACTCCCAAGATTAGGCAGTCTGACAATCCCTGTGGCATGTACTAAAAGTCACGATAATAAAGGCTTAGAATGTAACTGCACAATTGGAATGAATAAAATAGAAAACAAACCAGAACTCATCTTTCTGCAGTATCTCTTTAAGTTAATTCAGCATCCAACTAGCATAATTCTGAAAGTTCCAGGCATGGCTTGTGGGTAAATGGTCTGATTAATTCTAGAACGTACCTCAGGCTTGCTAGGTACATCCAAACACACTGCACAGGCTGCATTAACCTAACTATGCAGGCACTGCTTTTTGCTTCCTGTGAGGTCTGTCAAAGGGTTTAGAGCGTGTTTTGGAGAGGGATTCTTTGTTTCTCTATTATTTTATGGCCTGTAATGCGGGATTGAAAACTTACTGGTAGATATCCACGGTGATTTTCTTTTTCAGGGGTTACAGCTTAAAAAAAATTAGTCCTAGAAATACAGCTGGGTCCCATAGACTCAAAGTTTGGGTTCATCCATCCACATTTAGGTTCTATTTGACTTAAGGTGCCAAGAAACACTCTTCCCCCCCTCTCTTTTTTTTTTTTTTTCTTTCCCCTGGAGTTTCTTTCAAATATGGAGGAGAAAGCAAAGCAAGAAGGAGAGTGTCTCTCAGTAGCCCCTGTGGTGGGAGCACTCTAAGGAGAAAACTCCCTGCTTTTGAGTTGCTTTTTGAATGGAAGGGGGAATTCTGCACTGCTCAGGCTGTTTCATTTGTAAATGAAGACAGGGCTGTCAATGCCAAGGCAAATGTCTGGGATGCTCCAGGTCTTACCCACTTAGTGTTGTGCTTTGCTGGACTTTTTCTTAATGTAATTCCTCTCTGGTTGTGATCTCTCCCCTACCCACTCTTCACTGGCACAAGAAAGACCACGTCTGGCTTTCCTTGCCAGACACACAGGAGCAGGAAAAGTGTGGGAGAAGAACAAGGGATATCTTCACTGTTTTTATATTGTGTGGTGTATGTTGGATGCTAGAATGTAGAAAAAATAGATCTGCTTGTCAATATAAGAGAAGATATAATTTCTTTCATCATTCTGGTAGGTGATAAGCCTGCAGCCATTTATCAACTGTCCAGTAAAAATAAATGTCTGTTGTCATTTTCTCACATTTAATAACATTATACTTCTTTGTAATTTTAGCTGTTCATCTCAACTGCTACCTTTTTTTTTCCTTTTTCAAAGTGAGTGTAGAAGAGAAAGGATACTTTAATGAGTCCTCCTCCTTTCTTTGACAAGACAACAGGATGATTGTAAAGTACACAAGATTACTTATTTGGACTCATAAATCCAGAAGACATGCACTTGATTAGAGTAGAATAAACACCAAGAAGTCTCACTTGGATTTGCAGTGCCTTTGAAGTTGAGTTTTCTTTTGCAAAACTACCAGGATCATTTTCTCAGCTTGCTATCCCAGAGCTGCAAATACATTTTCCTATCACCCTTTGGGAGACATCCCCACCCTGTGTGTAATGTAAAGGAGATGATACATTTCCTTTTAGTGGTACACTTTTCTCTTATCTCTAAACAATCATGACCTGAAGCTCTTCAGTGCTCCAGCAATAAGGCTAGTAGGCAACGTACTGGAAGCTTTGCTTAAGTGGAAGAAAATTTTTTTACAAAATTTGGTATGACAATGAATAATACCATGTCTCCATTAGTACTTCTACCCTGATAGCAAAATAACATCATTCTATACTACACCCACAGTGTCAGCTTTCAATGTGACTATGCCTAATTATACTGCAAGGGTTATCAGCCACAGAGCTGGAGCTTGTGGTTGTCAATAACTGGAGATAATTGGAGTTTGAGGCTTCTGTGAAGATATATCACAAAGTTTGCAGTAGGAAGAAAGCTACCTGCTAAAAATCCCCAGGCTTACCCCTCTGGAGGTTTATCTAGATGACCAGAAAAGAGATGGTCAGGTGTCAACCAAGGAGAATCTAGTGGCTTCTTCCTGTCAGAACTTGATGTGCGGTAAGGAAAGGAGGCACGAAATCAAAATCTTGTATTAGAACTTCTTAAAACACAAACTATGTTTTATTATGTTTGCATGGAAGATAGATGAGGATCATATCATATATGTGATCCATCACAACAGAATATATCTAGATTGGGGTAAATTCATGCTATTCTAATGTGACAGACTTCTCCTGAGGAGGTACAATCACAGCAGGTTGCATTGGTCTGGGTTGGGCTCCACAAGAACACATTCTTGTTTTAAAATCGTGTCTTAAAGCCCTGACAATAACCATCCTGCCCTTGCACGAGAGTCTCTTCTAGGCGAGCTATTGTCCCTTCTCCCATGGATACTTTACTCCTGTGTAGCAGTGACACAGTGACAAGCTCTGTGTCTTGTAGCCTCACAATAGATGCTGTGAGAAAGGACCTACAGACTCTGGTCTTCCTCCAGGCAGGGACTGGCCTTGTGCTGTGCTCTTGCCTGTCTGAATGCTCTCTCTCCTCACCACAGCTGGCCTGGGATTGGCATCCCCCTTCCCTGACATGGTTTCAAAAGAAAACAGCCTCATCAAGTATTGCTTAGGCGTACCCGTGAGATCTGGAGTTTCCGCACCTTGTGGGCTCTGTCTGAATTGCAGGTATTTTACAAGAGGAGCTGCTGGACTCCTGCAGCATTGGAACCCCAGACCCTGTTCCACCCACTGCACGTGTTTTAGCACCCAGCAAAGGCTGCAATTCACAGCAGGGCTGTTGCATTATTTTTGGACTCCCCTGCCCCGCAGGCCAGGCAGGGGAGAAAAGCAAAGCATCTGAATTCTTGTTCAGCCCTACAGGCCTAAATTCCTGTGTGATTGCAGTTTCAGTGAATTTGGTTACAGTACTTGCAATGGGAAGCATCTAGTCAGGATGAATTAATGTGTATCATCATCAGAAAAGAAGAACCCAGCTGTCCTGGTGGTTGGGATCATTGCAGAGACAGGGAACTGCTGAGTTGTGATACATTTAGATCATCCCAGAAAAATTATAAAAAAAAAGTCCAATGTTATTAGGGGTTTTTCTTTGCATAGGAAGTAGCATAGGTAAAAATCAAATTTCCTGACAGTCTCAAATCTACCTAAACAAATGGCACATTCCCTGGGGATAACCAGCAGATGAACAACATACACCAGATAAGCATTTAAAAAAGGAAGGCTTTCTCCATCACTTTTTAAAATGGACCCATCTCCTCCTGCTTGTCTTCTCCAGATCTGGCTTTGAAATTATTTACAGTACATTGTGAACTTGTAATCATCTCAGAGATAATAAAGTATCTCAGCTCTGAAGGAAAGGTGAAATGCCATGACATTTTGTGATGCAAATATTTTGAAACAGGGAAGACATTCCTTCTTAGCCTTTCAAAGCAGATCACAACATGTAATTACAGTAATTTTACGGCAAATACATAAAGCATAAGGAAGGCATGTGGGCAGTCCTGGCAGTGGCCAGGGAGGGATGAAATATTTGTAGATTCTCAGCTTCCAAACCCAGGACCAGCTCCAGCCCTGGATAGAGCAGGAACTGTCATAACAAAAAAAGATTTCAAATTATCATTGTCTTCCTAGTGACATTAGTTCTTAATTGTTTTCTCTCAGAAGGTTATCCTCTGTATAATTACTGCTTCCCACCCAGTTAGGAAGTTCTGCCCTGTTCTTCATCTGAATCTGCCTGGAACCATCTTTCAGGCACCTTTTGTGAGTAGTCCAAGAGATTCACCCTGGTTTCTGACTTCTGTATGCAAGTATCTATAGTCAGAGCTTGAGCAATGTCTCAGCTTTTTGTCAGTGAGCTGAATAAGCTGAGCTGCTTAAGTTTGAAATCATGACTTATTTTCCTGTCCCTGGAGGTACTTGTAACCTTCCTTTGAACTCTCCACCTCTCTGCCCTCATTATTTCTATGTATTTTCTGAGGTATGGATGAAAAGCCATAAACAGTCAGAGCAAAGGTGTATCTAGCCTAGTGCCCTGCCTCCCACATACGGCACAGTAACATTTTTAACAGTGCAAAGAAGGTGCTGCTTTCTTCCCTGTTACCTGGTCCAGCGTTCAAGTGAAGTTCATTGTGCTGCACACATGCTCTGAGCCTGAACTGGGATTGCTTCCCATTTTATGCTTGACATTCCAGGCTTTATGGATCCAGGAACCACCCTACCATATTTCTTGCCCTTGCAGTGCCTCAGAGGCTCATTTTGACCCACTGCCTATGATCCAATGCCTATTAATTTTTTTAAGTCCTCCATGGAACTGCACCTTTCCAAGACAGCTCACTTGCTCTAGCAAACAAAACACACTGTCTGATAGAGTGAGTACACATCCTTCAGCCTAGCCTGTTGTCCTTGACTCTCAAATCCTGATCTGGAAAGCCACAGTGTGTTGTCTCCTGAACTAGGATGTCAGGATTTTTCCAGAAAGAAACATATCTTCCAAGTTAAAAAGTGCAGAAGGTGAGATATTAGTACTTGACTTCAGACCACTTCCACTCCTTTTCACCTTCCATTTTGAGAGTAAGCCATGCCTGTTTTCCAGAGATTTTAGTACAATGTACTCTAGCCTACTGTAACATGCTTGAAGGAATGTGACCTGAAAGCTTTCAATGATAGAGGAGTTCTAAAAAGTGTGAGAGCTATTTACATTAAATATAACTAAATATAGAGTTGTTTCCTGGAGTTTTTGAGACCATCTGCAGAGAAGGCTTAAAATCTAAACGTAGCACTGACTGTAAAAGAAAACAGAGATTTCTGTATAATACTATGATCAGTCTGGGTGTTAGAGCATTAAAAGTTACAGCAGCATTAGAGAGGAAGGAATGACTTGGCAGTACTGCAACCACATTTAATTCCTAGGACCTCTAAATGAACATGAGAGAAGTCACAAACACATCTGCAGTTGTGCAGGTGTTTTCACACCACCACCCATTCTGCTATGCACAAACACCTACCCTCTCCTCGCAGCTCCCTGCCCCATTCCTGCTCTCCTTCCTGCATTCTCACCCCTGCATCCTGTGTCTGCTCTTCAGCATCACAGGCACGGGCAGGCACATTCCAGCTGCCTTTATCCACATACAGGACCTATGCCCTCACCCACACGTACGTATTCCAGTCAGTGCATACAGACCAGACCCAGCACCTGCACATGGCATCACTTAGAATTCTACCCTGGAGACAGGACAAGACACATAGAGTCCCTGCTGTCCTGGCATTCAAGGTGTCTGAGTCCTTTTGAAGGGAAACTTCAGCAAAGTACCTTTTGCAGCTTGCTGGGGTTTAGGAGCCACCAGTGAGGTGAGTATAGGTCTGAGCTGCTCTTTCCCGAAATGAGTGGTTGTGATGGATTATATTTATACCTCCACTGTTCCAGCCTTTCACAAACCATCCCACACATCTCTTATATTAGAAGGCTTCAACCTAATATTTTTTGAGCAGGGCATATGGGACCATGATTATATCATCTTTATTTGTTTTTCTCCATTCACTCTCACTCCTCCATTCTTCTCTCCCCCTGTCATTATCATTTAAGGATCCACTAAAATATTACACAGTGTTTTTTACTCCTTACTGTCTTTCTTTCCCTCTTGTTGGCAGATGCTTACCCCAATTCTGAAGTGATCTATGTGTGGACTAACAGCACCACAACGTCTGTGGTGGTGGCCGAAGATGGCTCACGACTTAACCAGTACCACCTGATGGGGCAAACTGTGGGCACGGAAAACATCAGTACCAGTACAGGTAGGGGGAATATTTCCATCCCACAGTTGCTGGTGGCTGGAGCAGGAGGGGAGATTCACAGGCTCTGGTTATTTTGCAATAAGGCTAGGGAAGCACCGGTGGGATACGGAGTACTAGGGAGATCCTGTGCAACTTCATGGCCACTTAGCAGAGGCATTTAAACACTGAGAGGGTTAAATGCTGGCTTTAGGTACATTGCAAGGCTGTGGCTGAAGATGCATCCAAGCTCCTGGCATTTACAGGAGTGCCAGAGAAGCCTCGTGCAGTTTCTTGGCGATGGCCCTGGCTGAGGCTGCCAGCACTGTTGCTGGCTTATTTTGCCGTGGGAGGAACCGCCCTGGGAGGCACACACCACCCCCGCATTTGATCCGTTTCAATCATCACTTTAAAATGATTGCTTGATGGAACCGCGTGGGGGGAAGGGAATGGGGGGCCGGGGGGAGACTGTGCCATGGCACAGCTCTGCAGCGTGTCCGGGGGACCGCATGGCCAGGGAGGAGGTGCAAGCCCCGAGGATTCCCATTCCCTCTTGGGCTGCAAGCAGAGGCGCCAGATGTGGCAGCATTAGGGAGGCAAAGAAGCTTTAATCCCAGGCCGGGCATCCACGTGAGCCGTGCCCCCCTGCTTCTTAAGGCTCCCACGCAAGGGCAGCCCTGGGTGTGCAGGGTGGGGGGGCTCCGGGGGGGTCGAGGCTGGGACAAGGGATCACGTGCACTCAGTGGGATGGGGGCTTAACCAGGTTACACAATGCACTCCACTGGAGAGCATTAGTGGCATCCAGCACAGGGAGGGGGAAGAGGTGGAAATGAAATAGCCTGCCGTGAAGAAAAGGAGGATTTCCACTGCTGGTGGTTACCAGGGGCTTGGGTTGGGGAAAGGGGCAGCCTGTGGCAATGTGCCTGGGAGCAAATCCTGCAGGCAAGGCCCAACAGAGTCTGCTGGTGATATACTGTGTCCCCGGTGAAAAATGATGGGCAGAGTTGTAGAGGTCAAAGTACAAAGTATAGATTAAATTAGGAACCTTTTACTATCTGAAGGAAACTTAGGAGACATGAGAACAGGTACACGTACACTTGCACACAAAGTTAGCTGGACCGAAACATAAAGATGCATAAAACTTTGTGTCCAAATAAAGAGGGGACATCTGAGCTTACCACTTGTGCTCCAGAAAGGACACAAACTGAGGGAAGGCTTGCCTTGGGCAGCCACAAATTTGACTGCCATCTCCATCCTATAGACATTCACCCCCTCCCTTGCCCATTTCAGGAGACACAAAGTTGCTGCTAAAGCAAAGATTCATAAAGTCAAGAGAAACATATAAAGAGAGCAGTCAGTTTTGCAGAAAAAGAATGAATACACTATCTCCCATTAAAGAGTAAAGACACTTTTTTCCTTACCAGTTCACCATCATAGCCGCGTTGTTTTCTGCAATGAATGGCAGCTCCCCTCTCGCCTTCATTGTTACCAAGAAAAAGATCCAAAGGATGTACTGGAGCATCTCCTACAACCTCGTCCTGCTCCTCAGAGCAAGAAAACCATCCAGCCCAGGCAGTGAGTGCTCCAGCGTGTCAGCTCCAGGCCACTTCCAGTTTTCTGCTTTGCCTGTGAAAGCTCCTTGTACTCCTCAGCCCAAGGAAACACTCCAGACAAATCCCAAAGTTTCCGCACAGTAAACACCTCCCTCACGTAGTTAAGATTTATGCTAAAAAATGCTGTGTTTCCAACGTCAAGATTTTATATTAATGTCCTGGGTTACATCTGGGCTGGCTGGCTGCTGATTGCAGGGTGGATCACAAAGAGCAGGACACAGATTGTAACCGGGGATTAGCAAAATACAAAAATCCGATTTTGCACAGGGAAAGCATCAGTCAACGATGGATTTTCTGGACTTCATCAAGCTCGTGGGAGGCCAGTAATCAGCATTACTTACGAATGGCCATCGAAGGCATTTCTTCCTTCTATTGAATTGTTGAACATAAAAAAGAAAAACCAAATAGCTGTTGCATAATCCAAGTGCTGGGATCTTTTGTGGCTTTTATGACACATAGGTCAAACTACATAGCCCTTATAGTTGCATAGACAAAATGTTTGTGTATGTCATAGGTCATTTATTTCCTTTTTCTTAGCAGACTTTTTTTAAAATGGAAGTGCCAGACCTGTACCAGTTCCTTGGGATTCTGCTGATTTGTAGGCAAGCTGCCTTTTGGCTGGCTTCTCAGGAAAAAAATACCCTAGCATTCCTAATTCTCCAACCAATCTTGAAATTTGGAACATTTTAGCCATGGCACAGAAAACAGCTTTGTCATATGCCAGCTGTTTGTTTGCTTTTTTGGCTGTTTGAGGGTTTTTTTGTGCTAACATCCCCAAATGTTGTTCACCTGAAGGAAAGGCATTTGACTACTCACACTGCTTCCAACAGAACCAACATCTGTTATGTCCTGGTGGTAAAAGTGCTGAAAACAATCAGATAGGAGATTTGAGTCCAAGTGGATCTTGCTGCTTTCCACAAATGGTTGCCCAGTTATGTTCCCCATACCCAGAATCTCTCATAGCTAACTTAGGATCTGCAGCGGCACAAAACAAAACATAAACCCACTCTTTTGTATACTGCCAGCTGGAGCCTGAACTCTGTAATATCCAAAGCCTAAATAATAAAAGAATCATTCAGCTCTTAATTTTGAACCAATTAATTCTGCTTTTTCCTTGAGATGAATAGTTCCCTAGTAACACTATAAAAGGGAACATGCATTTTTTATGGGACAAAATATTCTGTATGTCAACATAGTCAGGGAAGTGTCTACTGTACCTAATGTCAGGATCTTGCCAGAACAGCCATTGATAGAACTGAGTCCAGGTATATCCAGTAAACAAACACGCCTTGGGGGCTGGTCTAGCCTCCCTAAAGTACTCAACTGAGTCTCAGCATAATGGCAAAGGAATAGGATATGTAAGATGCTAGAGAATCTGTATCAAGTTTAGCATGATCTCCAGAACTCCATCAACTAGATACCAAAAAAAAACCCAAACAAACAAACAAACAAACAAAAAAAAACAAAAAACCACCAAAACTGTAGAAGCTTTTAAAGCATAAAAAAAACCCTTAAGAGCAGCAGCACAGTAGCACAGCTCCATGAAGAAGTGCAGCCATTTCTGCTCTAGGGCTTTTCATTAGTACTAGATTTGTTTTTGTTTACTAACAATAATTTGTTTTCTGCAGTGATGAGTGGACCCCATCAGGAACAGGATTCTCTTTTAAGTGCTCTGTAAACCTATAACAAAAATTAGCTCTTGCTCAAGAAAGCTTATGGGCTAAGGATAAACAGTGGCCTAACAGAAGTAAAAGGGAGCTTTGCCGCTCTAACAGAGCCAGTATCTTGTTCTATAAACAAAAGGCCAACTCAGGCAGCTTTTAGCTTTACTTTAAGCAGCGGTCCCAGGGCATTAAAAACCAAGCTGTGGGGTTTTCTTAAGCCCTAAGTCTACTGGAGGAAGTATTCTTAGTATAGACATCTTTGAAAGGGACAGCATGGGAAATCAAAGAATGTATCAGCTGGGAGAAGAGCAAGTAGAAAATCAAGGTGCTGTGATTATTTCAGTGGAGACAAGAGTTCTGATAGGTTAAAGAAAATGGTAAGGTAAAAATCATCTGTGGAGGGCCATCAGAATGTAGGCACTCATTTTCTGTGTTTTAAAAATGAAAAAAAGAGGGTCCTGTTGCTCTTTTGAAGCTGTTTAGATTCTTTTTTTATTCCAGCTCTGAGAGCATACTGTCAAAATCGATAATGCACATTGTCGCTCTGTAGAGAGCGGGGAAACTGTGACTCAAACACATCCCAGTGCAGTAGCAGCTGAAAAAGAGTCTGTCTGCCTGAGATTACAGGCAGGTAGACCCTGCTGCAAATACTCTGTAATAAAGAGCAAGTGGGGTTCCTCGTGAGACCATTGCGTGTTCAGCCTCCCTGGTTCAAAATTACACTAAATGGAAGGGAATTAGGCTTTTCTTCGCAGGGGTGTTCTCCCCAGTTTCACAGCATTCCATGCCCATTTCCACATCACTCTTCAGGGAACTGTTTCACCAGAAAATCAGGCTCCAGAGAAAGACATAAAGATTGAGGCAGGACGTCAGTTAAGGTATTTCCTTGTTATTTCACTTTCTGTCTAAAATCCTCAGTGTGAACAAGGTCTGTAAATTTGATGCAGAATAGCAGAGCTCCTGAAGCATAGTGTAGGAGTGCAGCTATACCTGCAAAAACCCTTTCACTGTAAACCTGTTCTCTGCTAATTAGCCATATTGTCAGTTAGAAGTAATCTGACAAATCTAATACTCGGTAATGCTGGCCACAGCTCAACTCAGGCTATTCACTCAAGGCAGAATCAGCCTGTTGGACATTTTCCTTTTGTGGGTGTTCTGTAGACACTAACAGTCAAATCTTGCAACAGAGATTATAGCTATAGTTGTTCTTGAAGGACGATATATATTCCAAAACAGGCATTACTCTGATTCATCAGTACCCAACTGAATGATGCATGCTTTAAATTACTTTGATATCAGTGAAGAAGTGTTAGGGCTTTAAGGGATGGATTGCTTTTTATTGTTACATTCTATTTTAGTGTTATTATTCCTAGGCAAATAGTAGCATGCTTTTAGCAACAAGATTTTGGATTTGGGGAGCAGTTACCATCATGGAAAACCTTCAGTAACAACTACATGTTTTTCCAGAAATACTCTGAAAGAACCAGGGAGCAGTTACCACCAAAAATAGCCCTCAGTAACAACAATATGGTTTTCCAGGAACAATCTGAAGGAACTGGTTATGGTTTGATTTTTTTCTGAAACATTAGGGAAGGTGACAGCTGGTCTTCGATTCTTGAGTGCATTTATTTCGGCTTCTATTGAAATTCAAAGGAGCCAATAAATGGCATATTAAGGCAATGCTGTGAATTTGGCATATGAAAAAGAAATGGAATTTAGCACTGCTGTGGCAGCTTTTAGGGAACTCTGCATGCAGGCAGTACAATATTCATTGCACAGGTGAACAAGAAAGAATACAATATCTATCCAGAAACAGATAATCTTTTGAAGGGCTGAAGTGTACCAAATTCTAGGAACACTGCATACATAAGAGGGACTATTTTTTTATTTTTTTTTTTTAGTTTGGGTACTCAGATTAATAAGACATCCCAGGATCCATATGCAAAGTCAATTCCTGCAGAAGATGCTGGGACTTGCAATCCCTAAAATGTGGAGCAGATGGAGATGGACCCATTTTCATTGTTGGAAACTGATGGCTTGGTCATAACAGTTCCCTAATGAGGTTAAATCCTGCTGCTAAATCAGGCTTCTAAGAGTCGAGGGCCTTAATTGTTACTATGCTACAAGAGTTTGCAGGACTGAGTCAAAACCAGACAGCAATGAGGCAGTGCCAGCAAACCAGCTTTTTAAGCCTTTGAATGTCACAATATTCCAGGTGCATAGGAGGACTGCAGCTTTTCAGGGTAGTAGGAATAGCAGTCATTGTCTTCTGCTTTGGAGACTGAATGGGAAGATTGTGAGGATCTAGCAGCACCTCTGTCTCAAGTCTTGCTTTTCCACAGTGCAGAAATCCAGATATTTTTCATTAAATTAAGAATGCCAGAGTGGTATCCTTATATGGCGGGTTGGAATTGGCCTTGTTCAGTCCCTAAATCAGTAAGCCTTCCTTATTTTACTCAGCTGCACATTTTTCTTCTTCTAGGTGAATATACTATCATGACAGCCCATTTTCATCTGAAAAGAAAAATTGGATATTTTGTCATTCAAACATACCTTCCTTGTATTATGACTGTGATCTTATCACAAGTGTCGTTTTGGCTAAACAGAGAATCTGTCCCAGCTAGAACTGTCTTTGGTGAGTATCCCACTTTCTCCTAGAGCACAGGATCTTTGTGGCTGGTGGAAGTGATTTGCTGTAACAAAACCACAGTTCACTACTGTTTATTTCTGCTTGAGATGATGTAAATGTTTTCTCATTCTCTTCCAGTTTAAACTCAAAATCAATTTAAAAGCTCTTTCTGGGCTGTTTTTGTTAAGTTATGACAGAAATTGGTCAATCAATTACTAAGGAAAATTAAGGACAGAAGATAGAAGAGTCAGATTAGTATGATTTGTGTTGGCGTTTTTCCACTTGGGTAGATACTGGTAGATGGTTTAGAAAAAAAGACATACAGATTATCATATTTAATGTATACCCTAGCTAAACATTTGAAGCAGATGCCACTTCAAGACATTTGTTTATCTTTATTTTAGGATGTTGATCTGGGAAAAGCATGTAGAGGTTAATTAGTGACAATTATCTCTATTGCAATCAAATTAATATGACTTTGCATTTAGAAAATGTATATTTACTGAAGAAATTGTTATTGAAAAACCTTTGGGGTGTCATTAAATTACTTGGTTTATCCCTAGAAGATTGCAGAAAACAAGCACTTTCTCAGATGAAGGTTGATGAAACACAAGATCTTTACTAGATGAAAAAGAGGGGGAGTGGGAACAGTTTATTAAGTAAAACTTTGTTCAGCTACTTAAAGAAGTCACTCTTCTGTACCAGCCTCCTGAAGTTGGCAGCTTTATTCAAAAATCAGCTCAGCAAGTTACTTGGAGAGAATACAGGTAGTAGCATCACTTTGCTAACTGATTCTAGGTTTACAAAGCTGTAACTGAGAGTTGAACATTTTGGTCTTGGGGAAATCTTCCCACAGATGAAAGCAGTGGCTGCTTTGTCATTTACTGGCATATGGGAAAGGAGGGGCTGCAGTCAAGGAAACCAGAAACAGTCAACAATTTTAAACATGCAATCTCAGTATAAGAAAACACCATAAGTAATCCCACTTCATTCTGACAGTTATAAACTCCGGGCTTGTGTTACCCTAAAAATCCTTATTTAAATACACTACAGCTAGAACTAGCCAGAACTCCATAGAATAAAACATCTGAGGGTGGAGGCTTTCATTTTTTCTCATTCTTTCAAACCGTGGTATGCAAACACTGATTGACTTCATGTGGCCTTCTTAGGTGTCCTGCTGAGGTGGGACCTGCTCATCACTCATTTGGGACCCCATCAGCAAACTGATCTCTGACTGTCTTTTTTCTTTGCAGGAGTAACAACAGTCCTCACCATGACCACCTTAAGTATCAGTGCCCGTAACTCTTTGCCAAAAGTGGCCTACGCTACTGCAATGGACTGGTTTATAGCTGTTTGCTACGCTTTTGTATTTTCGGCATTGATTGAATTTGCAACAGTCAACTATTTCACCAAGAGGAGTTGGGCATGGGATGGCAAAAAAGCCCAGGAAGCTGCAAAAATTAAGGTGCTTAACCTATGTTTTTTAAATAGCTAAAGTAAAAAGCAGGTATGCGGTATAGCTTAAATAACTGAACGGTCAATTTTCAGCTTCTTTGTGAAAGAGGTATTTAATTACCTCATGATATACTTTTACCTTCCTGTAGAGGAAAATTTGCAAGGAAGTATGGTACCTTCCCTTCACCGAGATAGACTGCCAGTCTCTAGCACCTGTATGAAGAGGACTGTTTACAGAAGAAGCACATTGGGCATTGTGTACAGAGCATGGAATTTCAGTGATCAGACTTCTGATAATAGCAGATTTACACCATGAAACATATCTCTGCAGAGCACTCCCTGTATGCTCTTCTAAATAAATAACAAAGCTCACATTGAGCTCCAATGAGTCAGCGTCCCACCAGAGTAAAAAAGAGGAACAAAAGACTGGTTCTATGAAAAAACAAACTTTTGGGACAGAACTGACTCTTAATAAATCGTCTCCTAGAGAGCTCATACCCACAAGGATCCCAAAGAGACCAAGCTGGCAGGGGCAATGAGCCCTTCCCCACCTGTTTGCAGCAGCTGGGGAAATGAGGTTCACATCTTGTCAGCTGTCGCTGGGGCAGCACCCTCCTCAGACGCAGGACCACATCTCACTGACAAAAGAAGCTGCTAATGCACATGCCAGGTGGGATGTGGGTCCAGCCAGTCAGCTTCCTCCCATCAGGGAAAGTTGCACCTGAGTAAGGGCTACACAATCTAGGCAGAAAGATCTGTTTGATAGTCAAAGTCAGAATAGCTGACAGGCATTAACAGGCGAGCTTGATTTTTGGGTCAGTATCCTGAGAAGAACATGTTTCCACTTCCTGTGGTGTAATGTCACCCTGAAATTAAGCCTTCTGATCTTGTTTTTCGTAGTTGTAGCTACTTTCTCAGGAAAGTATCTGTAAACATAGATGTTTATACATTCCTTCTAAGAAACGCCTTTTGATGGACGTTTCGCATGACCAGTGTGCTTGGGAAGGTGGTAACTTAATTATCCAATCCCTGGTCATTGTCAAAAATCTGTAAATACTGGAGTTAAGTAATAAAGTCACCAGTTTTTGTTCTAACACTGAAGGTAGTAATGTGAATAATTCCATGTCCTCTAGAAACAGTGTAACATTTTGTTCTTCATGCTGCAGAAAAAAGAGCGCAACTTGCTGGGAAATAAACCAACTAATACCTACACCACCGGGAAGATGACTCCTGCACCAAACATGCCAAAGGACTCAGCCCCATCTGTCATCTCAAACACTACTTCTGCTCCAGTGAAGCCTGCAGAAGAAAAGCCTGCTGAAAGCAAAAAGACTTACAACAGCATCAGTAAGATTGACAAAATGTCCAGGATAATTTTTCCAGTGCTGTTTGGAACTTTTAACTTAGTTTACTGGGCCACGTATTTGAATAGGGAGCCTGTTATTAAAGGTGCCAATTCTCCAAAATAAACTGAAGTACTCTGGAGCCACATGTGAGCCATACTTGCAAAGCAGATGCTACCAAGGAAAATTTGAGATCCAGATGACTTTCTACGTTTGGGCAATATTCTTCAGGAAGTTTTTTTGCATGTTTAATAATATGTACAAATAATATTGCCTTGATTGTTTCTACATGTAACCTCAGATGTTTTGGAGACAATTATATTACTTACAGCAACAGATCTTTATAAAAGATCAGAAGACATTGAACATGGCTTCTTTGCTGCTGAGTATCTTGCATTGATAGTTTACAAATAAAATAAGTTATATTTTTTAACTGTTCAAGTGTACTACATATCGTGGTTTTTATACTTCAGATGTACAGTCATACAAATATGGGCTTAACCTATATTTTACAGAAGAGCTCCACTATTGTCATCTGATAAGTTACTGAGTAACGCCAGTTGTAAATGTGCCAAATTATTAAGTGTAGGGCTATGTTTGAGCACCTTTACTAGTTACAGGTAGTGCATTACTCCATGGACAAAACTGCTCAGCCCAATTTTCATTGGAAGTTTAATACAATGCAGTAAATCCTATTGGGACTATGATGATTTTCACTGCTTTAGACTCTAGATTGCAGTGAAATAATATAGGGAGCAGGATGCTACTTATGTAAATAAAGATGGCAGAATCTTGCCCTTAAATGAAAATACGAAGTTTGTTTGGATTTTGCATTCCAAGGAATTCTCTCTAATGATTCTCAGTATTTATTCCAAAAATTAAGAATTACATTGCATGAAATTAACATAGATTAGGAACATACTTGTGCAAATAAAACTTCTAACAACAGCAGTAGACATTTTTATCAGGGTAAAGGAAATTATGTTTGGACATTTTTCCAAGACGACTGTGTTATATTAGCAGAAATTAGCAGAAAAGAATTACAGTAATTCTTCAATAATTATTACTTGTTTCCCACTGCAAAAACCAATCAGCCAGCACTAGGAAGTGTGATCAGAAAAAAAAATGTGCTTCATGACAGCAAGGTGTTTCAGTGACAATATTGATAGAAAGGTCTTTGTACTGTCCATCTGAAACTTTTCTATAAAACGCCTTGCTGCTGACAATGTGTTTTGCTTTCACAATGAATGAGAAAATGCAGTCTGAGTTTTCAGCTCTTTCCTCCTTGGCATCCTTTAATTGTTCCAGAAGCTTTTGTAATTAAATCTTAATGTTTAAATAAAAAATGCATTCAACATTTGATTGCAAAATGTCATTCTTATACTGGTTATCCTTTTATAAAGACCGAAAAGCACACCAGAGAAGCTGAAGGATTAACTGGAAAGCACACATGCACACACTCAATCACATATGCACACATGACATATCCTCCCTGTTGCCCAGAAAGGGACATGTCTTGAGTGAACACAGTGAATCCAGTTGTTGCAGAATTAGGTGCTATCTTGCTATGGAGCAACAATCCCATGATCTTTTGGGGACAGAGTGGAGAGTTCATGCTTTAGTTCAAGGTGAGAGTCTGGTCTGGGACTGGGGAGTTGTCGGGCTTCTTTTGTGTCTTTTCCTCAACCCTTTCATTCCTAAAAATTACCAAGAAAAAAATCTCATACGTCAATTGTTTTTTGAAGCTTTTTGTTTAATGCTGTGGAATGAGAAATTCATAACTTCTTGAGGGCAATAGTGAAGCCATGGGACTGAGCAAGTGACTGGATACTGATAAACAGGAGCAAGGGAGGGCACACCCATCTGTTGAGTGCTAGCTTGAGCTGAGGTGAGGATGTGGAGCTGTTTCCTTGTAGCCTGCCTGTGTGTCTTTGAGCAGCCATGTACCTCCTTGTTCATCATCCCTTTGGGGGATCCCTTTGGCCCTGCAGGGATCAAAAACCATGAAAAATTGCAGTGCATATTGGAAGGCAAAACTTTATAAAGTCCCTTAGTTATTTCTTCAGGTGAGAAACTTGAAGAATTACATGACTGAGTTTTGTGAATGAGAAACTCAGAGCCATCTTTGAGTAGCATCTTCTCTGGAGGCTTCCCCTGAGAGTTTCTGTACTTTATTTGCTTACACCCAAGTCTGACTCTTACTCTGTATTACAACATTATTTCCTAGCCTCTACTGCAAGACTCAGTCAAAGGGTCTCTAAATCTGATCTATTTTACTTAGGTGGAGAGTCATCTTCAACAAATATGTGTCATACCTACAGCATGTGCTTGTGCATGAACACTATGTGTTCCATAGGTTGGAAAGTACTTCAATAAGCCAGTATACTCCAGGCTGGAATACTTCAATGCTTTTGCTTCACATTCTCACAATTTAAATCTCTTCACAATCTACCTCACAATTTAAATCTCTTCACTGTCAGTGGACATCTCTGCCCACTGAGCTGGTATCTGAACTATGGGAGACAGGAGCATTCTTCAGGTCCTGACTCAGTCAAAACACCTTGGCCTTGTTCTGCCCCAGGCTGGAGTGGTATCTGGATGTGCATCAACCTCCTCTGGTACCCCCTGGAAGCAGTTTGGGCATTCAGGAATGGAGTGAGCTGTGTCACTGTCCCCAGCAGGGGTGAACTAGGACCCTGCAGGACACAGCTACTTCATGGCCAAAGGGCCAAGTAATAAATAAAATTGTTTCTCATTGAGGTTTTTCATGTACGCTTTCATAAAAGAAGAGTTGAGAAGTGAATTAGAACAGTTCAGCACTGTAGAGGAGGTGTGTGCAGGCTGCTGCCAAATTTCCTTCCTTGCACCCATTAAGAATGAAAGAAAAAGTCAAATACAATGGCAGAGATTTTTAATTTCTGATATTTGAGCTGTGCCAGCTTACTTCAATGATGAATTTCAGCAACAATTTATTTTCTAAAGCTGAACCCTCTTCTGTTATCTTGAGTTGTGTTCTGCCTTTTTCTAAATGGATTGTGCCCTCTGTGGAATAACTGAACATATTTATACAAAACTGAGGAAATAATGATTTATGAAATAGTCTTGTCTTTCAAAAATTCTTACTCGACATCTAAGTTAAACTTTGAAGAAAAATGAATGAAACTGCTTTGCTCTTCATTTTATGCAGAGAAGATGAATGTAGCACTTGCAGATTTTTTTAAATCTGGAGATAAAGTTCTTTGTAATAAGAATGTATTTCCCCTAATACTCTTGCTTCTCAGATTGGAATTGACACTGAAATGACAAAATTTCTTGAATCCTTTCTGACCTTTTAAATGTTTTCATGTCACTACAAATACTTAAGTTTGGTCATTGCATGGTGACTCTCAGATTACATCCTCACTTTATCAATTTTGCATCTTCCACTATTTTTTTATAGACATTTGTTCAATTTTGAGAAGATAGAAAGACTGGAAGTTAGATTTTATGAAGCCCAAAGGACTTCTGAAGTATCTTCCAAGGATTACCCCTAATTTAGACTCAAGTGCAAGTGGCCCATTCTGTAATGCAATGCAATTTCCTTTTCAGTGCCATCCTCAAAAGCAATTATCACTTCTCACTCTCATAATGTCTTAAAAGTTGCTGCTGAAATTAGTCCCTGGCTAAAAGCAAAGTAGAAAGGAAGAATATTGATTGAAGATACCAACTGATTTCAGTTAGATGGATTTGAAGAATTTTTGAGAATTCCTGATGGATTGCAATGGACTGGACCAACAGTAGGATAGGCTGGATTTGTAGGTAGGAAAACAACTACACAGAGGGTGACCCCCCATTTAACTTAACACATACATGATAATAAATGTTGGAACCAGCCACCCAAAGCAGTTTTGGCCTCAGTGGATCTGGGCTCAGCTCTTCATTCACAGGGGCCTGGTGCTTTTGATGTTCTCAGGACAACTGCTCAGGGGGGGTCTGGCCCCTGAGGAGCAGCCAGCCCTGCCCACCTGAGATGCCCATGCCTCTGCCAGACATCTACACAAAGCTGCTGAAAAGCTTCAGCATGCCAGCATCAGGGGGGATTCTTCCTGTCCTTCCCATGAGCCAGAGAGCAGAGAGCCCTGTGCTGAAGGACAGAACTGAGAGCACACAGAAAGTTCTGAGCTTCAACTTCCTACCCAAAGGCTCCAGCAGGAGCAAGAGACCTTCAGTCAGAATAAACTGGTTCAAGCCTCTTTGAAATCTCTAATAAGTCTTCAGCTGGAGGAATCCAGGAGCTGTAGGAGATGGGTTTCATGTCCTCCCTTCTTTGCCTCAGAGCAGCCCCAGTTCCCTTCTGTGCCTCTCATGGTATATAGGTAGCACTGGAGTGCCAGGAAAGCCACCTGTAGGACTCTCCTTCAACACTGAATCTCAGAAAAGTTCAGCTGCCCAAACTTTAGTGCTTGAGATGGGGCTCCCAGTTCTAGCAAGGGAGGAAGTGAGTCCTATTCCCTTCCTCAGCATTTCCCCCCTTATTTATGCTAACTAGCTCCCTGCTGAGCTGCTTTCAGAGACTCATACTTCCCTACTGCACAAGACATACCACAGAGGTATCCCTCAGGCTGAGGGATAGTCATCTTCTGTGAAAATGGTGAGTTAAAATGTGGATGCATTTTGTTGTGCTGGAGAGTTGTTTGTTATTACTGAGAATATAAACATTTTACTATCATTATATGGCATGATAAAATCTTCTTTTGTTAAAACCTGTGCTGGCTAGTTACCTTACCTGAATATACAATTTGAAAGGCCCAGCAAAGGCATAGTGTGCTTCAAAGTAAAATAAAAGCATGTGAAGAGGAGAAGCAGAAATGACCGAGCCATGAGGTGTAATGAAAAGTGGTGCTAAAGTATCCCTTTGGCATTCGCATGTAGCTCGCCAAGGACGATAGAAAGAAAACCTTAAATATCACCTTTTTCTTACAGCCTGAGGACAAGGAGTCAATAATCAATGAACCATATTGCTCCCATCGAGCCTTGGGGATTTCTGACGCTCTGCAAGGAAAGAGGGGACACTCTGAAGGTCTTCCTCGCGGTCTGAGTGACTCGATGGCCACCAAAAGCTCCGGTCACGGCGCAGGGGTGACGGAGCGCTGTGCCGCCGGCCGGAGGCGGCGCGGGGTGGGGACCCGGCCGGATCCCTGGCGCTTCCCTCCGCCGCCGCCAGAGGATCCCGCCACCGCGGCAGGATGCGGTGAGGGCGGGATGGGGCTGGCGGGCGGGGAAGAGGCGGAGCGGCGCCCGGCGGAGCCGCCGAGGCGGGGAAGCCACCCCGGTTCCCTCCGCTCCCGCCGGGGTCCCCGCGGAGCAGGGCCGCCGAGAGCGGGGATGCGCAGCTGGACCTGCCCTCGCCATTTCTCCTCGGAAATCGCCGCCGGGGTGCGTCTCTTCACGGTCTTTCTGCCACCTACTATCTGTCTCACTCGTGCTGCCCTCCCGGGAGGTGGCAGAGGTGCAGCGGCCCCCAGCTGGCGGCAAAGCGAGCCCCCGGCCCGAGCCGCCGCAGCTCCTCCGATGCTGCAGCTCCGCCCAAGCTGTTCGCTGCTGGGCTCCCCGGCGGGGGTGCCGGGGCCGGGCTAAGCTTTTATTTATTCAGATTGAGTGCTTGTGTGAAGACACACATTTTTCTATATGGCCAGCGCAAGGGAAACCCCTCCTTGCATGACGGGCGCTTCCCGTCCTTGCTTTCCAAACGCCCGGGCGCTGCCAGCCGGGACGTGGGAACCGCGGCCTGCGAGCCCGGAGTGATGTTTGCATAAGCAGCAGCCTTCAGGAAACCTTGGAGTGCCTGCGGACCGTGGGCGTGCGGCCGTGCCGGAGCCCCGTGCCGCCGGGACCCACCGGCGCTGGCCGGACTTTGTCGGGTCGCTGGGAGGCGGCTGCTCCCCTGTTCGCCCCGTCCCACAGCGCCCGTGCTCCCGCAAACTTCACACCAGCGCATCAGCCTGCTGCTTGGCCGTCAGCATAGCGATTCCTGGTGAAACCCAGGCAACCCCCGAGCAGTCGCCGTCCATCACCTTTCTCATTTTCTCAGGGCAGCAGTCGGCCTGGCTGCCACCCGCATTTCTCCGCTGGTGGAGGAAAAGAGCGCAAGCCTTGTAACAAATGATTGTTAGCAATTCACGGTAACTGCAATTAGCCAAAGTAAACACGACAGAACTGCTGTATAATCTAGTAAAGAGGCGTTTAGGTTGGAAATAAAAACAAAAATCTAACAAAACCCGAAAGGTTGAAAGAAAACCCCTAAAGTGAATAATTGAGAGTTAATTGTCTGATTCACGACAGATTTTCCTTAAGCTGGGTCGTTCCTTCAAAAATTAACTTCGGGAACAGAACTCCCTACAGCCAGCTCTTCTAGGCATCATGTAGGAGTTATTCTAGAAGCAAGATTGCATCTTCCAGCATTTTTTTTTTAATTAAACAATTAAAAACGACTCCCTCAGAACATGGAAGCTGTGTCTAAGGGAGAAATAGAAGATCAGAGATTTCCCCTCCTGAGATTTCTGATCACAGGAAAAGAGTGACTCGCTGTACCTCTGGGCAGAGTTTTTTGTTTCCAAATTACCATTACGTAAGTGAAATTTTGTCACTTCCCATTCTGAAAACGAAGGGGAATATTCCAATTACCCTGATGCCTGGTGCAAAGCTCCACACACCTGAAGAGAATCGAAGCGGCTAAAAATCACATCTGTGGTGTTACTAGTGGAGTAGAAAGACAAAAGTTGTCCAAACCCAAACTATTTTTGCTCTGAATGAGACTGTTGTCTCATTTCCGAGACTCACAGCAGAAAAACCTAATTTACTCCAAAGTTCACAATATACACGTTAGTTCACGTAACCTGGTCTACAGGATCGTGTAGATCTCCTCTCCCCGTGTATACACTTTTCTGGCATACCTTGTGCATATAAATGTGTATCCATGCATTCGTACAGTGCATGCAAACTTCTGCATACATCCACCTAGATACAGAGGCATACAGAAACACTGCCTTGCGTTTGTCTGTCTGTCCGTGTAAGCAGCCGCACCGACTACATGGATCTGCGCCTGTGTGTACATCGGGATGCCCGTCGCTCCGATCACCCCGAGACCAGCACCCGACCCTCTCTCTCCGTCTGAAGAGAGCACCTCCAGCCCCGGGCGCTGGGGGGGCTTTCGGCAAGTGATTGTGGCGTTCGGGCATCCCGGAAAACAGCGGGGGGATCCTTCCACCGGGCTACCTGTCTGGGCCATCGGGCTGGTGATGCTGGGGAGAGGTCCCGGCTGCCTGCCAACTGCGGCTGCCGGGTTTGCTGCTCCCCCTCTCCTGTATGCGTGTGTGTGCGCCCGCTGGGGCGGGGGCAGGGTTCACTTCCCGGCTCCTCCAGTTGCCGGCTAGGCGGGAACCTGTTGGGCAGGGAGCGGGGACGAGGTGCTCTCCGATGCGGGGCGGTCCCCGGCAGCGCTCCGGTGCCGCTCTGCGGGGCTG